>NW_027613868.1:0-32591 GCF_965212315.1 Lampetra planeri
GTAACATTGTTAACCATTAACTCCCTTTCACACACGCGGGGGTATGATACGAAGGGAGAGTTTGAGGCCTAGTTCTAGGCTTTAGGCCTAGCTGTAGGCTTGAGGCCGCTGTGAGTTAATTTTTAATTTAAATGTTTTAATTATTAATGTAAAAGCTTTAAATGTAAATGTTGCTATTTAAAAACATCAGGGATTGTAACATTGTTAACCATTAACTCCCTTTCACACACGCGGGGGTACGATACGAAGGGAGAGTTTGAGGCCTAGTTCTAGGCTTTAGGCCTAGCTGAAGGCTTGAGGCCGCTGTGAGTTAATTTTTAATTTAAATGTTTTAATTAAAAACTATCTCAGGGAATTACAAGGGAATGCTACGCTTGTTTAGCCAGGAAAGCCTCACTAAGTCTAAAGGTTTTTGTAGGGTCCTGCCAAGTGTTTGCAGTAGGGGGCGATGTTGCTATACCTAATCGGACGGACGGACGGACGATATAATCTATTGTAGGGTGGTTCACTTCGTTCCTACCAGTATAAACTAGTACCTGTTAAATAAGATGGGACAGTTATGCGCAAGTTAAGTCTTTTTTACATGGTTAATAACATCTTTCCAATGTTTCGATTTAAAGCTTGCGTGACTGCAGGGATTCATCTTCTTGGTTCTTTCGGTAAAGTCACGTAGAAGGGAAGTAATAAAGTAATACAAATGAAACATAATAAAATACAATTCTCACGACGTTTCGGCCACAACGAAAAGCAGCCGTCCTCAGGTGAAGAACAGGGCTGTCGGAAAGACAGCGTCTAAATGAGCACCACCATGCTTGGCAGCGTATATTTAAGCTGGGTTGGAGGGGGAAGGGCGCCTTGACAAAGAAATTTGCATATCAAGAGGAATTTAGCATATTTATGCGAAATGCAGATATGGGGTAGCTAATGTTAATGTAAGGGGAGTTGTTGCTAGAGGTGATGGTAGTTTCGATGTAAAGCTTTCGTGACTGCAGGGATTCATCTTCTTGGTTCTTTCGGTAAGGTCATCACGTAGAAGGGAAATAATAAAATAATAAAAAATAATAAAATACAATTCTCACGACGTTTCGGCCACAACGCAAGCAGCCGTCCTCAGGTGAAGAACAGGTCTGTCGGAAATGATAAAATAATAAAAATAAAACATAATAAAATACAATTCTCACGACGTTTCGGCCACAACGCAAGCAGCCGTCCTCAGGTGAAGAACAGGGCTGTCGGAAAGACAGCGTCTAAATGAGCACCACCAGGCTTGGCAGCGTATATTTAAGCTGGGTTGGAGGGGGGAAGGGCGCCTTGACAAAGAAATTTGCATATCAAGAGGAATTTAGCATATTTATGCGAAATGCAGATATGGGGTAGCTAATGTTAATGTAAGGGGAGTTGTTGCTAGAGGTGATGGTAGTTTCGATTTAAAGCTTTCGTGACTGCAGGGATTCATCTTCTTGGTTCTTTCGGTAAAGTCACGTAGAAGGGAAATAATAAAGTAATAAAAATAAAACATAATCAAATACAATTCTCACGACGTTTCGGCCACAACGCAAGCAGCCGTCCTCAGGTGAAGAACAGGTCTGTCGGAAATGATAAAATAATAAAAATAAAACATAATAAAATACAATTCTCACGACGTTTCGGCCACAACGCAAGCAGCCGTCCTCAGGTGAGAGGGTGCGATCACCGCCCCCCCCCGCGCTCCGCTCACCGGCTTGATGTCTCCGTGCACGATGCCCCGCCGCTTGGTGTACAGCAGGAAGTGGAGGATGGCCCTGGTGTACTCCCTCAAGCGCCTCACGCAGATTCGACTGATGCTCCCTTTGCTCATCACGTCATAGAGGCTCTTCCTGGCACGACAACGACGACAACCACGACGACGATAATTGGTTTTTAAATCCTTTATATTAAGTTTGCTTGCTTGCTTGCGCGCTTACGACCGTGCAAATCTTTCGGTCGTTTTGTAACCCACTTCCCGTGATCCAATCGAGCTGACATTTTGCACACAGACTCGTTGTGCGTGACAATTAATGTTCGTGAAAATGTTTTTCCAAAATGTTACAGTTTTTAGGACAAAAATATTATGTTTAATTACCAATTGCTTAATGGTGCAATGCAATCATCTGACCCATAGGTGGCAGCCATCTCAAGCCAGAGGACGAGAGGACTCTAGCCGCCACGCATATAAAGGATTTATAGTGACAAACTTTGTTTTTACGGGTTATACTTGTTTTACCCTTCTATCTGGCAACAAAACTGACACCTTCTAGATTTGAAGCTTTCGTGACTGCAAGGATTCATATTCTTAGGTTTTTTCGGTAAAGTCACGTAGGTAAAAAAATTAAATTAATCAAAGTAAAATAAAAATCACGACGTTTCGGAGGCAACACAAGCTTCCGTCTTCAGGTGGAACCATCACAGAACGATTGCTGTATCAAGTGACATTTAATTTGTCTTCACTTGATACAGCTGTCGTGCTGTGACGGTTCCACCTGAAGACGGAAGCTTGTGTTGCCTCCGAAACGTCGTGATTTTTATTTTATTTTACTTTAATTAATTTAAAAAAATGTCCCACGTGACTTTACCGAAAAAAACCTAACAATATGAATCCTTGCAGTCACGAAAGCTTCAAATCTAGAATTCCGAAATAAATCAACTATCGAGCGGAGCAATGGACACGCACGTGGGTGGGTGAGGGGGGGGTGGGGAAGGGGGGGAGGTTCGCGTACTTCAAGAGCTCGACGACGAGGCAATTGTGTCCGCGGAATTGGAACGTGTCCAGGACCCGGATGACTCCGTAGAGATCATCGCTGGCCTTGCCCTGCAGCTCCTTGGTCACCTCCAGCTCCGTCATCTGGCGGGACGCTGTCGAGGGGCTGAACAGCGGGAGGGGGAAGGCCACGGAATCAACGGTGACTCTGTGGGTGACTGTGTGGGTGACTCTGTGTGGGTGACTGTGTGAGTCTCTGTGGGTGTCTCTGTGGGTCTCTAAGTGTCTGGGTGTCTATGTGGGTGTCTCTGTGGGTCTCTAAGTGTCTGGGGGTCTCTGTGGGTGTCTCTGTGGGTCTCTAAGGGTCTGTTAGTTTTTATTTTATAGTTAGCAATAGTTGTACGGCAGTTATTATTTTGTTCGTAAACTTTAGTTCATAGCAGTAGTCTTACGGCAGGTTATTATTTCGTGAGTTAGTTCATAGCAGTACGTTTTACCGCAGTTATACATTTGTTAGTTCATAGTTAGCAGCAGTTTTACGGCAGTTAGTATTTTTTTAGTTAGTTCATATTTAACAGTAGTTTTATGGCAGCTAGTATTCTGTTAGTTTATAGTTAGGAGCAGGTTTATGGCAGTAAGATTTTGTTAGTTTGTAGTGAGCAGCAGTTTTATGGCAGTTAGTATTTAGTTAGTTCATATTCAGCAGCAGTTTTAAGGCAGTAAGATTTTGTTAGTTCATATTTAACAGCAGTTTTATGGCAGCTAGTATTCTGTTAGTTTATAGTTAGGAGCAGGTTTATGGCAGTAAGATTTTGTTAGTTTGTAGTGAGCAGCAGTTTTATGGCAGTTAGTATTTAGTTAGTTCATATTCAGCAGCAGGTTTATGGCATTAAGATTGTGTTAGTTTGTAGTGAGCAGCAGTTTTATGGCAGTTAGTATTTAGTTAGTTCATATTCAGCAGCAGGTTTATGGCAGTAAGATTTTGTTAGTTTGTAGTGAGCAGCAATTTTATGGCAGTTAGTATTTTGTTAGTTCATAGTCAGCAGCAGGTTTATGTCCGTATTTTGTTAGTTTGTAGTGAGCAGCAGTTTTACAGCAGTTAGTATTTTGTTAGTTCATATTCAGCAGCAGGTTTATGTCCGTATTTTGTTAGTTTGTAGTGAGCAGCAGTTTTACGGCAGTTAGTATTTTGTTAGTTCGTATTCAGCAGCAGGTTTATGTCCGTATTTTGTTAGTTTACAGTTAGCAGAAGTTGTACGGCAGGTAGTATTTTGTTAGTTCATATTCAGCAGCAGTTTTATGGCAGTAAGATTTTGTTAATTTATAGTTAGCAGAAGTCTTACGGCAGTTAGTATTTTGTCAGCGAGTCCATAGTCAGTGGCAGTGTTCACGGCGGTGCCTCCAATCGTTTGATGATTAGTCTCCGAGAGCGGGGGCCACCGCGGACTCACCACAAGGGCAGCGACATCATCTTGATGGCCACGAGCGTTTTGGTTTTTGTGGTCGAGGCACTGCAGCACCAGTCCCTGGCTTCCCTTGCCGATCAGCTTCTGCACCTCGTAGCGGTAGTGGAGCTGCTCCTTGCGGACCTGGGGAGGCGGAGGAGGAGGTACGGACCGGTCGTCAGTCGTCGCGATCGGAGCGCCTGACGCTCAATGGTGGCAGCAGCAGCGGCAGTCGGGGCTTCCACGGCCGCCATTTTCCACGACCGCCATTATCCACAACCGCCATTTTCCACGGCCGCCATTTTCCACGGCCGCCATTTTCCACCACGGAGGTTTCTTTTCGCTTTGGTGTTAGATCGCGCGAATGTTTAAATGTTTCGTTAAACTCGCCGAATGCTTCACTTGAAGCTTTCGTGACGACTGCAGGAATTAATATTTTTGGGTCTTTCGGTAAAGTCACGTAGATTGGTTCAAAGAAAATAATGAAAAATAACAGAAAGTCTTCTGGGTTCTTTCGGTAAAGTCACGTAGAATGGAAATAATAAAATAATAAAAATAAAACATAATGAAATAATTCTCACGACATTTCGGCCACAACGCAAGTAGCCGTCCTCAGGTGGAGAACAGGTCTGTCAAGTAGACAGAGTCTGAACGACAGACCTGTTCTCCACCTGAGGACGGCTACTTGCGTTGTGGCCGAAACGTCGTGAGAATTATTTTATTATGTTTTATTTTTATTATTTTATTATTTCCATTCTACGTGACTTTACCGAAAGAACCAAGAAGATGAATCCCTGCAGTCACGAAAGCTTTAAATCGAAATGTTGAAATGCTTCGTTAAACTCACCGAATGCTTCACTCGAAGCTTTCATGACTGCAGGAATTAATATTCCTGGGTCTTTCGGTAAAGTCACGTAGACAGGTTCAAAGAAAATAATAAAAATAACAGAAAACTACGACGTTTCGATCGCAACGCAAGCGGTCGTCTAACTGTTATTTTTATTATTTTCTTTAAACCTATCTACGTGACTTTACCGAAAGACCCAAGAATACCGAATGCCGTTAAAACTTGGGGTGTTGTTCGCCTTTTTGCGTTTATCCATCTAAGACTGGGTAGCGAGACACTGGTGGCGAGACACTGGTGGCGAGACACTGGTGGCGAGACACTGGTGGCGAGACACTGGTGGCGAGACACTGGTGGCGAGACACTGGTGGCGAGACACTGGTGGCGAGACACTGGTGGCGAGACACTGGTGGCGAGACACTGGTGGCGAGACACTGGTGGCGAGACACTGGTGGCGAGACACTGGTGGCGAGACCCTGGTGGCGAGACCCTGGTGGCGAGACACTGGTGGCGAGACACTGGTGGCGAGACACTGGTGGCGAGACACTGGTGGCGAGACACTGGTGGCGAGACACTGGTGGCGAGACACTGGTGGCGAGACACTGGTGGCGAGACACTGGTGGCGAGACACTGGTGGCGAGACACTGGTGGCGAGACACTGGTGGCGAGACACTGGTGGCGAGACACTGGTGGCGAGACACTGGTGGCGAGACACTGGTGGCGAGACCCTGGTGGCGAGACCCTGGTGGCGAGACCCTGGTGGCGAGACCCTGGTGGCGAGACCCTGGTGGCGAGACCCTGGTGGCGAGACACTGGTGGCGAGACACTGGTGGCGAGACCCTGGTGGCGAGACCCTGGTGGCGAGACCCTGGTGGCGAGACACTGGTGGCGAGACACTGGTGGCGAGACACTGGTGGCGAGACACTGGTGGCGAGACACTGGTGGCGAGACACTGGTGGCGAGACACTGGTGGCGAGACACTGGTGGCGAGACACTGGTGGCGAGACACTGGTGGCGAGACACTGGTGGCGAGACACTGGTGGCGAGACACTGGTGGCGAGACACTGGTGGCGAGACACAGATATTGAGACTAGGCCCTAAAGAAGGCTGCTGTCTCTGGTGTAGACTCTCTGGTGTAGTATTTCCAGAACGGCTACAGCCTATTGCTACGCTGTTAAAGGCCCCACCACTGACCTACTATGTAGCTCTTCTTTTTCAAGAGCGACCTGGCCATCAAAAACGGAGGAGCCAGAGAAAAATCCACGCAACCACGGGTAGAGAGATAGAGACGCAAACTCCAAATATACAGCAGCAGGCGTCAGGGTCGGTATCGAATCCCACGACCTCCTGTATACAAGGCGAGGGAGTTAACATCTCCGGGCCACCGTGGCTGACGTCGTTGTGAGTGGATTAGCCAAAGTTTGCTACATATGGTGCGAAATAACTTTAACACATACACAGAGACCCAGATCCTGAGAGATCCACAGAGACCCACATACACCCAGAACAATAAAGACCCACACAGATCATTAGGCACCCACAGAGAACCCCAGAAACTCGCAACACAAAACCTTAACTGACTTTGTTTGGTGGTGGTGGCCGGTTTAATGATTACACATTTATATTCTTGGTTCTTTAGGTAAAGTCACGTAGAAGGGAAATAATACAATAATAAAAATAAAACACAATAGGATAACATTTTCAGTGAGAATTTTATCCTATTATGTTTTATTTTTATAAATTTTATAATTGTATTATTTCCCTTCTACGTGACTTTACCGAAAGAACCAAGAATATGAATCCATGCAGTCATGAAAGCTTTAAATCGAGATTACACGTTTATAATCATGCCTTCTAACCCAATAAAAACCTCTGTGGGTGTCTAATGGTGTCTCTTTGGGTGCCTCTGTGGGTCTCAATGGAAGTGGGTCTCTGTGGGTCTCTATGGGTGTCTCTGTGGGTCTCTGTGGGTGTCTCTTTGGGTCTCTGTGGGTCTCTATGGGTGTCTCTGTGGGTCTCAATGGGAGTGGGTCTTTGTGGGTCTCTGTGGGTCTCTATGGGTGTCTCTGTGGGTCTCAATGGGAGTGGGTCTCTGTGGGTCTCTATGGGTGTCTCTGTGGGTCTCAATGGGAGTGGGTCTCTGTGGGTCTCTGTGGGTGTCTCTGTGGGTGTCTCTGTGGGTCTCTGTGGGTCTCTAAGGGTGTCTCTGTGGGTCTCAATGGGAGTGGGTCTCTGTGGGTCTCAATGGTAGTGGGTCTCTGTGGGTCTCTATGGGTGTCTCTGTGGGTCTCAATGGGAGTGGGTCTCTGTGGGTCTCAATGGGAGTGGGTCTCTGTGGGTGTCTCTGTGGGTCTCTGTGGGTCTCTAAGGGTGTCTCTGTGGGTCTCAATGGGAGTGGGTCTCTGTGGGTCTCTATGGGTGTCTCTGTGGGTCTCAATGGGAGTGGGTCTCTGTGGGTGTCTCTGTGAGACTCAATGGGTGTCTCTGTGGGTCTCTGTGGGAGTGGGTCTCTGTGGGTCTCAATGGTAGTGGGTCTCTGTGGGTCTCTATGGGTGTCTCTGTGGGTCTCAATGGGAGTGGGTCTCTGTGGGTCTCAATGGGAGTGGGTCTCTGTGGGTGTCTCTGTGGGTCTCTGTGGGTCTCTAAGGGTGTCTCTGTGGGTCTCAATGGGAGTGGGTCTCTGTGGGTCTCTATGGGTGTCTCTGTGGGTCTCAATGGGAGTGGGTCTCTGTGGGTGTCTCTGTGAGACTCAATGGGTGTCTCTGTGGGTCTCTGTGGGTCTCTAAGGGTGTCTCTGTGGGTCTCAATGGGAGTGGGTCTCTGTGGGTGTCTCTGTGGGTCTCAATGGGAGTGGGTCTCTGTGGGCCTCTATGGGTGTCTCTGTGAGACTCACATGCATGTAGTTGTCGTTTTCGTCGTCGTAGCCATCGTCGTTGCTGTCGTCGACAGTGAAGAACCAGACTTGTTCCATGGCCGCCAGCTCCAGCTTTTGGCGATGACTCAGATGAGGCCCAAAGAGATCCAGGATCGCTGCACACGTGACAACAACAACAACTTAAACTTTGAACTATTTCTGTTTTGTTTACATGCCAGGTAAGGCCCCCGCTAGAGCTACATCGTCATCATCATCACGTGGAGACTCATCACTCCACTCGGACCCACAGAGACCCAAACTCATATAGGACCATAGAGACCGATACTCATATAGGTCAATAGAGACTCATACTCATATAGAACCATAGAGACCCATACTCATATAGAACCATAGAGACCCATACTCATATAGAACCATAGAGACCCATACTCATAGATCCATAGAGACCCATACTCATATAGAACCATAGAGACCCATACTCATAGATCCATAGAGACCCACAGAGATCCATGTTCATTTCGAACCATGAAGACCCACAGAGACCCATACTAAAACTAAACTATATAAACTCTTGTTATTTCGGTACAGGAATGGCTTTGCCGAAAGAATGGATCCCTGCAGTCATGAAAACTTCAAATCTAGATTAAACTATATATTTTTTATCTTGGCAGGTAAGGCTCCACCCAAGTGGCTGAAATCGTCATCTTCACCACGTGCAAATATATAGCAGCAGCCAAATACCCATGCAACATGGCCGCCATGACATCCCCCATGCAACATGGCCGCCATGACAACCCCCATGCAACATGGCTGCCATGACATCCCCCATGCAACATGGCCGCCATGACATCCCCCATGCAACATGGCCACCGTGACATCCCCCATGCAACATGGCCGCCATGACAACCCCCATGCAACATGGCTGCCATGACATCCCCCATGCAACATGGCCGCCATGACATCCCCCATGCAACATGGCCGCCATGACATCCCCCATGCAACATGGCCTCCGTGACATCCCCCATGCAACATGGCCTCCGTGACATCCCCCATGCAACATGGCCGCCATGACAACCCCCATGCAACATGGCTGCCATGACATCCCCCATGCAACATGGCCGCCATGACAACCCCCGTGCAATATGGCTGCCGTGACATCCCCCATGCAACATGGCCGCAATAAAATCCTCCATGCAACATGGCCGCAATGAAGTCCCCCATGCAACATGGCTGCCGTGACATCCCCCATGCAACATGGCTATCATGACATCCCCCATGCAACATGGCCACCATGAATTCCCCCATGCAACATGGCCGCAATGACATCCCCCATGCAACATGGCCGCAATAAAATCCTCCTTGCAACATGGCCGCAATGAAGTCCCCCATGCAACATGGCTGCCGTGACATCCCCCATGCAACATGGCTATCATGACATCCCTCATGCAACATGGCCGCCCTAAAGACCCCCATGCATCATGGCCGCCGTGAAATCCCCCACGTAACATGGCCATAGTGACGTCCCCCATGCAACATGGCCGTAGTGATGTACCCCATGCAACATGGCTGCCACAAAGTCCCCTAAGCAACATGGCCGCCGTGAAGTCCCCCATGCAAAATGGCGGTAGTGACTTCCCCCCCCCCCCCATTCACCGTGGCCACGTTTGCTCTCACTGCTGTTCTCACCTCGAGGCGATTTGCTGCGGATGGGGCCGGTGCCGGCTGCGGACAGCGCGCTCCACGTGTTGCCAGAGACTCCCTCCCTCCTCCTCGCTCCAGCTTGGCTCGTCTGCACGCACAAAGACAAAGATGAAGATCCCCCGTGTAGCCTTAACAGACTGTAGGGGCAAGTGCTGTTAGCGAGTAGCACCTATGAAGGCCGGCACGGCACACGAGGGGGTGGGTGGCCAGCACCACGCCCGACCGCCTTTGTCTCCCCAGTGGCGATGTTTACACACCGCACCGGGTACTCATTTAAGGCTGAGTCGACCTGGGGGAGGCCCAGGGCCAGTTTAGTGCTGGTGGTGTTCATACGGGATGGTGGTGTTCGTAAGTGTGGGTGGTGTTCGTGAGTGTGGGTGGTGTTCGTAAGTCGAGAGTAGGGGTCCATGCGTACCTCCATGGCGTTGATGCTCAGAGTGGCTTCTCTCACGTAGCAGTCTCCAAGGTCTCTGTGTGGAAAGCTGTGGGAGGGTGGGAAGGGGGGTGGAGATGGTGTAGAGAGTCACAACACGGACTCACATCCTCACCACTGTCCCACATTCCCCTACCAGGAACCCACCATTCTCACCACGAACCCCCATCCTCACCACGAGCTCACAACACGGACGCACACACTCACCTCGAACCCACAACACGGACCCACACACTCACCACGCACCCACAACACGGACCTACACACTCACCACGAACCCACAACACGGACCCACACACTCACCACGGACCCACACACTCACCACGAACCCACAACACGGACCCACACACTCATCACGAACCCACATCCTCACCACGGACCCACACACTCACCACGAACCCACAACACGGACCCACACACTCACCACGCACCCACAACACGGACCCACACACTCACCACGGACCCACACACTCACCACGCACCCACAACACGGACCCACACACTCACCACGCACCCACAACACGGACCCACACACTCACCACGGACCCACACACTCACCACGCACCCACAACACGGACCCACACACTCACCACGGACCCACACACTCACCACGAACCCACAACACGGACCCACACACTCACCACGCACCCACAACACGGACCCACAAACTCACCACGCACCCACAACACGGACTCACACACTCACCTCGAACCCACAACACGGACCCACACACTCACCACGCACCCACAACACGGACCTACACACTCACCACGAACCCACATCCTCACCACGGACCCACACACTCACCACGAACCCACAACACGGTCCCACACACTCACCACGAGCCCACAACACGGACCCACACACTCACCACGCACCCACAACACGGACCCACACACTCACCACGGACCCAAAACGGACCCACACACTCACCAGGAACCCACAACACGGACCCACAAACTCACCACGAACCCACATCCTCACCACGGACCCACACACTCACCACGAACCCACAACACGGACCCACACACTCACCACGCACCCACAACACGGACCAACACACTCACCACGGACCCACACACTCACCACGAACCCACAACACGGACCCATACACTCACCACGCACCCACAACACGGACTCACACACTCACCTCGAACCCACAACACGGACCTACACACTCACCACGAACCCACATCCTCACCACGGACCCACACACTCACCACGAACCCACAACACAGACCCACACACTCACCACGCACCCACAACACGGACCCACACACTCACCACGGACCCACACACTCACCACGAACCCACAACACGGACCCACACACTCACCACGTACCCACAACACGGACCCACAAACTCACCACGCACCCACAACACGGACTCACACACTCACCTCGAACCCACAACACGGACCCACACACTCACCGCGCACCCACAACACGGACCTACACACTCACCACGCACCCACAACACGGACCCACACACTCACCACGGACCCAAAACGGACCCACACACTCACCAGGAACCCACAACACGGACCCACAAACTCACCACGAACCCACAACACGGACCCACACACTCACCTCGAACCCACAAAACGGACCCACACACTCACCACACACTCACCACGAACCCACATTCTCACCACGAACGCACAAAACTCACCATGCACCCACAACACAGACCCACACACTCACCACAAACCCACAACACTCACCACACACTCACCACGAACCCACAAAACTCACCATGCACCCACAACACGGACCCACACACTCACCACAAACCCACAACACTCACCACACACTCACCACAAACCCACACACTCACCACGAACCCACAAAACTCACCACACACTCACCACGAACCCACAACACGGACCCACACACTCACCACGAACCCACAACACGGACCCACACACTCACCACGAACCCACAACACGCACCCACACACTCACCATGAACCCACAACACGGACCCACACACTCACCACGAACCCACAACACGGACCCACAAACTCACCACGAACCCACAACACGGACCCACACACTCACCACGCATCCACAACACGGACCCACAAACTCACCACGAACCCACAACACGGACCCACACACTCACCTCGATCCCACAAAACGGACCCACAAACTCACCACGAGCCCACAACACAGACCCACACACTCACCACGCACCCACAACACGGACCCACACACTCACCACGCACCCACAACACGCACCCACGCACCCACAACACGGACCGACACACTCACCACGGACCCACACACTCACCACGAACCCACAACACGGACCCACACACTCACCACGTACCCACAACACGGACCCACAAACTCACCACGCACCCACAACACGGACTCACACACTCACCTCGAACCCACAACACGGACCCACACACTCACCACGCACCCACAACACGGACCTACACACTCACCACGCACCCACAACACGGACCCACACACTCACCACGGACCCAAAACGGACCCACACACTCACCAGGAACCCACAACACGGACCCACAAACTCACCACGAACCCACAACACGGACCCACACACTCACCTCGAACCCACAAAACGGACCCACACACTCACCACACACTCACCACGAACCCACATTCTCACCACGAACGCACAAAACTCACCATGCACCCACAACACAGACCCACACACTCACCACAAACCCACAACACTCACCACACACTCACCACGAACCCACAAAACTCACCATGCACCCACAACACGGACCCACACACTCACCACAAACCCACAACACTCACCACACACTCACCACAAACCCACACACTCACCACGAACCCACAAAACTCACCACACACTCACCACGAACCCACAACACGGACCCACACACTCACCACGAACCCACAACACGGACCCACACACTCACCACGAACCCACAACACGTACCCACACACTCACCACGAACCCACAACACGGACCCACAAACTCACCACGAACCCACAACACGGACCCACACACTCACCACGCATCCACAACACGGACCCACAAACTCACCACGAACCCACAACACGGACCCACACACTCACCTCGATCCCACAAAACGGACCCACAAACTCACCACGAGCCCACAACACGGACCCACACACTCACTACGCACCCACAACACGCACCCACACACTCACCACGAGCCCACAACACCCACCCACACACTCACTACGAACCCACAACACTCACCACAAGCCCACAACACTCACCACAAAACCCACAACACTCACCACACACTCACCACGAACCCACAAAACTCACCTCGTCAAACGTTTCGCTCGGATGGCTTCAGCAGAAGTCGTTCGAAAGGCGACGATGACGAAGCTGCAGCAGCTGCAAGTGTAAGAAGCTGCCGTCTCCTTCACGAAACACGTGGTGATTGCGACGTCACCGGTGACGTCTCAGTGCGAGGGACGTGACCACGCCCCCTTTAGCCACGCCCCTCCGAGTGACGTAACAGTGCGCGACCACGCCCCCGGAAGTCGCCTCCCGCCCCTCCTCTTTGGGCGCCCCCGCCCCCCCACCTCCACCCCCAGCTTCTACTTCCGCTTCCGGTCGGGGCGAATGGCGGCGTTGGCGGGAAAAATCTGAAGCCTGTCTGGGCCTCCTCGAGGTCTACTCAGCCTGAAGATGTCTCCACGGGGCTCTGTGTGAGGTGAGTCTGTGGGTATCTGTGTGGTGAGTCTGTGGGTCTCTGTGTGGTGAGTCTGTGTGTCTCTGTGTGGTGAGTCTGTGGGTCTCTGTGTGTGGTGAGTCTGTGGGTCTCTGTGTGGTGAGTCTGTGGGTCTCTGTGTGTGGTGAGTCTGTGGGTATCTGTGTGGTGAGTCTGTGGGTCTCTGTGTGGTGAGTCTGTGGGTCTCTGTGTGGTGAGTCTGTGGGTCTCTGTGTGGTGAGTCTGTGGGTCTCTGTGTGGTGAGTCTGTGGGTCTCTGTGTGGTGAGTCTGTGGGTCTCTGTGTGGTGAGTCTGTGGGTATCTGTGTGGTGAGTCTGTGGGTCTCTGCGTGGTGAGTCTGTGGGTCTCTGTGTGGTGAGTCTGTGGGTCTCTGTGTGGTGAGTCTGTGGGTCTCTGTTTGGTGAGTCTGTGGGTATCTGTGTGGTGAGTCTGTGGGTCTCTGTGTGGTGAGTCTGTGGGTCTCTGTGGTGAGTCTATGGGTCTCTGTGTGGTGAGTCTGTGTGTCTCTGTGTGGTGAGTCTGTGGGTCTCTGTGTGTGGTGAGTCTGTGGGTCTCTGTGTGGTGAGTCTGTGGGTCTCTGTGTGGTGAGTCTGTGGGTCTCTGTGTGGTGAGTCTGTGGGTCTCTGTGTGTGGTGAGTCTGCGGGTCTCTGTGTGGTGAGTCTGTGGGTATCTGTGTGGTGAGTCTGTGGGTCTCTGTGTGGTGAGTCTGTGTGTCTCTGTGTGGTGAGTCTGTGGGTATCTGTGTGGTGAGTCTGTGGGTCTCTGTGTGGTGAGTCTGTGGGTCTCTGTGTGTGGTGAGTCTGCGGGTCTCTGTGTGGTGAGTCTGTGGGTATCTGTGTGGTGAATCTGTGGGTCTCTGTGTGGTGAGTCTGTGTGTCTCTGTGTGGTGAGTCTGTGGGTATCTGTGTGGTGAGTCTGTGGGTCTCTGTGTGGTGAGTCTGTGTGTCTCTGTGTGGTGAGTCTGTGTGTCTTTGTGTGGTGAGTCTGTGGGTCTCTGTGTGGTGAGTCTGTGGGTATCTGTGTGGTGAGTCTGTGGGTCTCTGTGTGGTGAGTCTGTGTGTCTCTGTGTGGTGAGTCTGTGGGTCTCTGTGTGTGGTGAGTCTGTGGGTCTCTGTGTGTGGTGAGTCTGTGTGTCTCTGTGTGGTGAGTTTGTGGGTCTCTGTGTGAGGTGAGTCTGTGGGTCTCTGTGTGGTGAGTCTGTGGGTCTCTGTGTGTGGTGAGTCTATGGGTCTCGGTGTGGTGAGTTTGTGGGTCTCTGTGTGAGGTGAGTCTGTGGGTCTCTGTGTGTGGTGAGTCTATGGGTCTCGGTGTGGTGAGTTTGTGGGTCTCTGTGTGAGGTGAGTCTGTGGGTCTCTGTGTGGTGAGTCTGTGGGTCTCTGTGTGGTGAGTCTGTGGGTCTCTGTGTGAGGTGAGTCTGTGTGTGTCTGTGTGAGGTGAGTCTGTGGGTCTCTGTGTGAGGTGAGTCTGTGGGTCTCTGTGTGAGGTGAGTCTGTGGGTCTCTGTGTGAGGTGAGTCTGTGGGTCTCTGTGTGAGGTGAGTCTGTGTGTGTCTGTGTGTGGTGAGTCTGTGGGTCTCTGTGTGTTGAGTTTGTGGGTCTCTGTGTGAGGTGAGTCTGTGTGTGTCTGTGTGTGGTGAGTCTGTGGGTCTCTGTGTGAGGTGAGTCTATGGGTCTCTGTGTGAGGTGAGTCTGTGGGTCTCTGTGTGAGGTGAGTCTGTGTGTGTCTGTGTGTGGTGAGTCTGTGGGTCTCTGTGTGTTGAGTTTGTGGGTCTCTGTGTGTTGAGTTTGTGGGTCTCTGTGGGTCTCTGTGTGGTGAATCTGTGGGTCTCTGTGTGGTGAGTCTGTGGGTCTCTGTGTGAGGTGAGTCTGTGTGTGTCTGTGTGTGGTGAGTCTGTGGGTCTCTGTGTGTGGTGAGTCTGTGGGTCTCTGTGTGTTGAGTTTGTGGGTCTCTGTGTGTTGAGTTTGTGGGTCTCTGTGGGTCTCTGTGTGGTGAATCTGTGGGTCTCTGTGTGGTGAGTCTGTGGGTCTCTGTGTGGTGAGTCTGTGTGTCTGTGTGTGTGGTGAGTCTGTGGGTCTCTGTGTGTGGTGAATCTGTGGGTCTCTGTGTGTGTCTGTGTGTGGTGAGTCTGTGGGTCTCTGTGTGTGGTGAGTCTGTGGGTCTCTGTGTGTGGTGAGTCTGTGGGTCTCAGTGTGGTGAGTCTGTGGGTCTCTGTGTGAGGTGAGTCTGTGTGTGTCTGTGTGTGGTGAGTCTGTGGGTCTCTGTGTGTGTCTGTGTGTGGTGAATCTGTGGGTCTCAGTGTGTTGAGTTTGTGGGTCTCTGTGGGTCTCTGTGTGTGGTGAGTCTGTGGGTCTCTGTGTGGTGAGTCTGTGGGTCTCTGTGTGGTGAGTCTGTGTGTCTGTGTGTGGTGAGTCTGTGGGTCTCTGTGTGTGGTGAGTCTGTGGGTCTCTGTGTGGTGAGTCTGTGGGTCTCTGTGTGGTGAGTCTGTGGGTCTCTGTGTGGTGAGTCTGTGTGTCTGTGTGTGGTGAGTCTGTGGGTCTCTGTGTGTGGTGAGTCTGTGGGTCTCTGTGTGTGGTGAGTCTGTGGGTCTCTGTGTGTGTCTGTGTGTGGTGAATCTGTGGGTCTCTGTGTGTTGAGTTTGTGGGTCTCTGTGGGTCTCTGTGTGTGGTGAGTCTGTGGGTCTTTGTGTGGTGAGTCTGTGGGTCTCTGTGTGTGGTGAGTCTGTGGGTCTCTGTGTGGTGAGTCTGTGTGTCTGTGTGTGGTGAGTCTGTGGGTCTCTGTGTGTGTCTGTGTGTGGTGAATCTGTGGGTCTCTGTGTGTTGAGTTTGTGGGTCTCTGTGGGTCTCTGTGTGTGGTGAGTCTGTGGGTCTCTGTGTGGTGAGTCTGTGGGTCTCTGTGTGTGGTGAGTCTGTGGGTCTCTGTGTGTGGTGAGTCTGTGGGTCTCTGTGTGGTGAGTCTGTGTGTCTGTGTGTGGTGAGTCTGTGGGTCTCTGTGTGTGGTGAGTTTGTGGGTCTCTGTGTGGTGAGTCTGTGTGTCTGTGTGTGGTGACTCTGTTGGTCTCTGTGTGAGGTGAGTCTGTGGGTCTCTGTGGGTCTCTGTGTGTGGTGAATCTGTGGGTCTCTGTGTGGTGAGTCTGTGGGTCTCTGTGTGGTGAGTCTGTGTGTCTGTGTGTGGTGAGTCTGTGGGTCTCTTTGTGTGGTGAGTCTGTGTGTCTGTGTGTGGTGAGTCTGTGGGTCTCTGTGTGTGGTGAGTCTGTGGGTCTTTGTGTGTGGTGAGTCTGTGGGTCTCTTTGTGTGTGGTGAGTCTGTGGGTCTCTGTGTGAGGTGAGTCTGTGGGTCTCTGTGTGGTGTTTCTATGAGTCTCTGTGTCTCTGGATATCTGTGTGTCTCTATGGGTCTTTGTGTGTCTCTATGTATCTCTATGGGTCTCTATCTCTATGTATCTCTATGGGTCTCTATTTGTCCGTGTCGGTCTCTTATCTATTTCAATGTGTCTCTGCGTATCACTATGGGTCTCTGTGTATCGCTTGATGTCTGTGTGTCTCTATGTATTTCTATAAGTCTCTATGTATCTATATGGGTCTCTGTGTCACTATGGGTCTCTGTGTGTCACTATGGGTCTCTATGTATATCTGGGTCTCTGCGTGAGTCTGTGGGTCTCTGTGTGTGGTGAGTCTGTGTGAGGTGAGTTTGTCTGTGTGATGAGTCTGTGGGTGTCTATGTGGTGAGTCTGTGGGTCTCTGTTTGAGGTGAGTGTGGGTTTCTGTGTGGTGAGTCTGAGTGGTGGGTCTGTGTGGTTAGTCTGTGGGTCTCTGTGTGGTGAGTGTAGTGAATATGTGGGTCTCTGTGTGGTGATTCTGTGGGTCTCTGCGTGAGGTGAGTTTGTGGATCTCTGTGTGGTGAGTGTGTGGGTCTATGTGTGGTGAGTGTGGGTCTCTGTGTGGTCTGTGGGTCTATGTGTGGTGAGTCTGAGACTCTGTGGGTGTCTATACATTTCACACGACGATGATGATGATGATGTTAGCAGCCACTTAGTTGAGCTTCTATCATTTGTGATAGCCAGCTCTACATAGCTCCTTACCTGGTAAAATCTTGTTTTAGTTTAGTACTTGGGTCTCTATGTATTTCTGTGGGTCTCTGTGTATGCCTCTCTGGGTGTCTGTGGGTCTCTATGTATCTGTGTGTGTGTGTCTCTATGGGTCTCTGTGTCTCTGTGTATCTCTATGGGTCTCTTGTGTATCTATGTGGCACATTAGGAATGGATGCAATTAGAGGCGTTTTAGCACTGTGCATTGTAAAGGGATGACGCACTGTAATTAGTTACTGTCATTGTAATTCTCTAACTCTTAATACTGTTTAGTCTATAACCATGCCATGTACCCAGAGTATGACTGCTTGCAATGCTATTGAGAATAGAACACATGTAAAGTAGTAAGCTGTACAATGGTGATATACAGTACGTATACTGTACACATACAGTACATATAATGGGTGTAAGATACAGATATAAGTGGATGGTATAGATAGACATACAGCCGAGGATTAAAGTAATATTCGAATAGTGATGTGCAAATGTGATTGTCAAAGACAAAGATGGTTTATCAGTAGTAGAATTGGGTTTCAGAGAAAGGGTTAATGAATAACCGCACGTGTAAACCAGCCACATGGTTAATGGCTGTGTGTGACA
Source organism: Lampetra planeri (assembly GCF_965212315.1). Lineage (NCBI taxonomy): Eukaryota > Metazoa > Chordata > Hyperoartia > Petromyzontiformes > Petromyzontidae > Lampetra > Lampetra planeri. The sequence goes on from NW_027613868.1 coordinate 18,409, forward strand.
CATGCTGTTGCATTTTACAGAGTGACAGTGCTGTTCTTCACAAGATTCATTTCGAGTGTGCAACATCTATGTCTCTATGGGTCTCTATGTATCTCTATGGGTCTCTGTGTCTCTTATCGGTCTCTATGCATCTCTATGGGTCTCTAAATAGCATGCTTCAAATTTCTCCATGAAAACATTCGCTATCACTGGTGACACAAGGGGGATTCCCATGGGGGTACCTTCATTTTGTTTATAGAAAGTACCATTCCAGGTGAAGTACGTGTTGGTGAGGCAGTGCCTAACCAGCGCAGGAACATCAGGATTCAGTCCATGTTGGACTAAGTCTTCAATTACTGCTAAGGTGTCAGGTACAGGGACCTTGGTGGACACAGAAACTACATCAAAGGTGACGAGCAAATCATCTGGGGGACAGTGAAATGCCCTTGATTCGAGAGACCAAGTGAGCACCACCACCACAACCACCACCACAACCACCACCACAACCACCACCACAACCACCACCACAACCACCACCACAACCACCACCACCGGGCAGAAGCAGCAGGAGAGAGTTGTGTATCGACAAAACATTTTATTCGGTCCACGCATTCACGTCACCACCCCCCTCAACATTCCCGTTGCAGCAAAACTTCCACGGCATCGTCATCATCTTAATCAGCAGCAGCATCAACAGTGGAATGGTCAACAACATCATCAGCATCATCATCAACAGTGGAATGGTCAAACAACATCAGCAGTGGAATGGTCAACATCATCAGCAGTAGAATGTCAACAATATCATCATCATCAGCATCATCATCAGCAGTGGAATGGTCAACAATGTCGCTCCCTTTGCTCGATCTGGGAGAAAGATTCACAACCACCACCAACCACCATAACAACCACCAACCACCACCACAACCAGCACCAACCACCATAACCACCACCACAGCAACCTCCACAACCACCATAACCACCACCACAACCAAACTACCACAACTATAACCACCACATTCACTCACCCACTCACTCACCCACCCACTCACTCACCCACTCACTCACTCACCCACTCACCCACCCACTCACTCACTCACTCACCCACCCACCCACTCACTCACCTACCCACTCGCCTCCTGTGGCCTCGGGGCCTACGGAAGCCAACCTTCTTCGGACCGTGCTTCCGTTTTTGTTCTTTGCGCAAATAAAAGCAAACAATGTGAACCCATGTGAAATCCCCTGAAATCGATAACATCTACAACAACAACAACCGCCATTCGCCACTAAGCGGCGGTGACGTCACCACGACGCTTGTGCCAGGCCATGTGCACCTTGAGGCCACGTGAAGTGTCGAACGCCCGCTGGCAGGAGGTCACGGGGCAGACCCAGCAGGTGCCACGGGTCGACTGACCGAGATGACCGAGATGACTGGCTGATGCACCACCTGTGCCCCCTACTGTGCCAACTTGCTGTGCTTTAGCCACCCGGCGCTCCGCTCGTTGTTGTGAGCGTCGCTCCTCCGCCCTCCGTTGTTGTTGGAGGGCGACTGCCTCCAACTGCCCAGTAGCGTCCTTCACGAGCCTCCTCCACAGAGGCCGATCTTGACACCGCTGGTACCAGTCATCAGCAAGTCCACTCAGCTCCACATCCTCCTGTACCACATCACTCCATCTCTTCTCTAGCCCGTGCCGCGCCCGTTTAGCCCCCTCGATCCGGCCGAACAAAAGCTGTTTAGACATCAGACACCGGTTCAGTTCATCGCCGCTGGGTGTGTTGGCCGTGAGCGGGAATCGAACCCGGGTTCGTAGCACGGCCTAGCGCTAACCGCTGCACCACCGCTCCCCGCCCACACACACATAGTGCGCTAACCACTGCACCACCACTCCCCACTCACACACAGTGCGCTAACCCCTGCACCACCGCTCCCCGCCCACACACACAGTGCGCTAACCACTGCACCACCACTCCCCACTCACACATAGTGCGGTAACCACTGCACCACCGCTCCCCACACACACACACATAGTGCGCTAACCACTGCACCACCGCTCCCCACTCACACATAGTGCGGTAACCACTGCACCACCGCTCCCCACACACACACACACAGTGCGCTAACCACTGCACCACCACTCCCCACTCACACATAGTGCGGTAACCACTGCACCACCGCTCCCCACACACACACACATAGTGCGCTAACCACTGCACCACCACTCCCCACTCACACATAGTGCGGTAACCACTGCACCACCGCTCCCCACACACACACACACAGTGCGCTAACCACTGCACCACCACTCCCCACTCACACATAGTGCGGTAACCACTGCACCACCGCTCCCCACACACACACACACAGTGCGCTAACCACTGCACCACCACTCCCCACTCACACATAGTGCGGTAACCACTGCACCACCGCTCCCCACACACACACACATAGTGCGCTAACCACTGCACCACCACTCCCCACTCACACATAGTGCGGTAACCACTGCACCACCGCTCCCCACACACACACACATAGTGCGCTAACCACTGCACCACCGCTCCCCACTCACACACACAGTGCGCTAACCACTGCACCACCGCTCCCCACTCACACACACAGTGCGCTAACTACTGCACCACCACTCACCACACACACACAGTGCGCTAACCACTGCACCACCGCTCCCCACACACACACACATAGTGCGCTAACCACTGCACCACCGCTCCCCACACACACATAGTGCGCTAACCACTGCACCATCGCTCCCCACACACACATAGTGTGGTAACCACTGCACCACCACTCCCCACACACACACACACAGTGCACTAACCACTGCACCACCGCTCCCCACTCACACATATAGTGCGCTAACCACTGCACCACCGCTCCCCACACACACACACACAGTGCGCTAACCACTGCACCACCGCTCCCCACACACACACACAGTGCGCGCTAACCACTGCACCACCGCTCCCCACTCACACACAGTGCGCTAACCACTGCACCACCACTCCCCACACACACACAGTGCGCTAACCACTGCACCACCACTCCCCACACACACACAGTGCGCTAACCACTGCACCACCACTCCCCACTCACACACAGTGCGCTAACCACTGCACCACCACTCTGTGTGGTGAATCTGTGGGTCTCTGTGTGGTGAATCTGTGAGTCTCTGTGTGGTGAGTCTGTGGGTCTCTGTGTGGTGAGTCTGTGGGTGTCTGTGTGGTGAGTCTATGCGTCTCTGTGTGGTGAGTCTGTGTGAGGTGAGTTTGTCTGTGTGGTGAGTCTGTGGGTCTCTGTGTGGTGAGTCTGTGGGTCTCTGTGTGGTGAGTCTGTGTGAGGTGAGTTTGTCTGTGTGGTGAGTCTGTGGGTCTCTGTGTGGTGAGTATGTGGGTCTCTGTGTGGTGAGTCTGTGGGTCTCTGTGTGGTGAGTCTGTGGGTCTCTGTGTGGTGAGTCTGGGTCTCTGTGTGGTGAGTCTGTGGGTCTCTGTGTGGTGAGTCTGTGTGAGGTGAGTTTGTCTGTGTGGTGAGTCTGTGGGTCTCTGTGTGGTGAGTCTGTGGGTCTCTGTGTGGTGAGTCTGTGGGTCTCTGTGTGGTGAGTCTGTGGGTCTCTGTGTGGTGAGTCTGTGGGTCTTTGTGTGGTGAGTCTGTGGGTCTCTGTGTGGTGAGTCTGTGGGTCTCTGTGGTGAGTCTGTGTGAGGTGAGTTTGTCTGTGTGGTGAGTCTGTGGGTCTCTGTGTGGTGAGTCTGTGGGTCTCTGTGTGGTGAGTCTGTGGGTCTCTGTGTGGTGAGTCTGTGGGTCTCTGTGGGTCTCTGTGTGGTGAGTCTGTGTGAGGTGAGTTTGTCTGTGTGGTGAGTCTGTGGGTCTCTGTGTGGTGAGTCTGTGGGTCTCTGTGTGGTGAGTCTGTGGGTCTCTGTGTGGTGAGTCTGTGGGTCTCTGTGTGGTGAGTCTGTGGGTCTCTGTGTGGTGAGTCTGTGGGTCTCTGTGTGGTGAGTCTGTGGGTCTCTGTGTGGTGAGTCTACGAAATTCTAACCCTAACCCCCAATCCCCTAACACATCCCCTAACCCCAATCCCCTAACACATCCCCTAACCCCAATCCCCTAACATATCCCCTAACCCCCAATCCCCTAACACATCCCCTAACCCCCAATCCCCTAACACATCCCCCTGACCCTGTGCTACCTGAGTGTGGTGACTATCAGGGGGGTAGTCCCGTGACCCCCTCTGGGGGTCTCTCCGGGGGTGGCGGGGGTCCCTGTGGGGGTCCCGGTGGGGGGTCCCTGCTGGGGTCCCTGTGGGGGGGGGGCCCAGGGGGGGCCAGGGGGGCCTCTGTGCCCTCAGGGCTGCATCTTCGCGCTTGAAGCGGTTCTTGGGCTGCTGTTTGCGACGCACGGCACGGGCGCAGCCGTCCAGCACGCCGCTGTCAATCAGCGCCTGCAGGGGGGGGGGGGGGGGTCACAACAACAACAACAACGTCAACAACAACAACGACGATGACGTCAACAACAATGACGACAACAACGACGACGTCGTCAACATTCACAACATCAACGACAACGTTATCAACATCAACATCGCCGTCATCACTACCACCACCACCATCACCACCATCATCATCACCACCACCACCATCATCATCACCACCATCATCATCACCACCACCACCATCATCACCACCACCATCACCACCACCATCACCACCACCACCATCATCATCACCACCACCACCATCACCACCACCATCACCACCACCATCACCACCACCACCATCATCATCACCATCACCACCATCATCATCACCACCATCATCACCACCACCATCATCACCACCACCATCATCATCACCACTACCACCATCATCATCACCACCACCATCATCATCACTACCACCACCACCATCATCATCATCATCACCACCACCACCATCATCATCACCACCACCACCATCACCACCACCATCACTACCACCACCATCACTACCACCACCATCACAACCACCACCACCACCATCATCACTACTACCACCACCACCGCCACCATCATCATCATCATCACCACCACCACCACCATCACCACCACCACCATCACTACCACCACCATCATCATCACCACCACCGCCACCACCGCCACCACATTGAGTCACCTCTATGAGCAGCGACACCGTGAGGTTGATGGCGGCCAGCCCCACGAGGCTGCCGCTGAAGGAGCGGGAGGGCAGCGGACGCAGCTCCATGAGGGACGCGACGGCGCCCGGAGGAGCCAGCATCATCCACAGCTCCAGCGACAGCAACACCGCCAACACCAGCAGCAACGCAGCTACAACAACAACAACAACACACGTGGTGGTGGTGGTGGTGATGGTGGTGGTGATAGTGGTGGTGGTGGTGATGGTAGTGGTGGTGGTGGTGATGGTGGTGGTGATGGTGGTGGTGATGGTGGTGGTGGTGGTGATGGTGGTGGTGGTGATGGTGATGGTAGTGGTGGTGGTGGTGGTGATGGTGGTGGTGATGGTGGTGGTGATAGTGGTGGTGGTGGTGGTGGTGATGGTGGTGGTGGTGCTGATGGTGGTGCTGATGGTGGTGGTGGTGCTGATGGTGGTGGTGATGATGATGGTGGTGCTGATGGTGATGGTGGTGGTGCCGCTGATGGTAGTCATGGTGAGTCCCTCTCCCCGTGGTGAGAGTCGGCGAGTGAGAGGGTGAGGAGTCTGCACGGTGAGTGGATGAGTGAGTTAGTTGTTGAATGAGTGAGCGAATGAGTGAGCGAATGAGTGGATGAGTGGGTGTGTGGGTGGGTGGGGAGGTGGGTGAGTGGGGGGGGGTGGGTGAGTGGGGGGGGTGGGTGAGTGGGGGGATGAGTGAGTGGGTGGATGAGTGGGTGGGTGAGTGAGTGAGTGGGTGGATGAGTGAGTGGGTGGATGAATGAGTAGGTGGATGAGTGGGTGGATGAGTGAGTGAGTGGGTGAGTGGGTGGGTGAGTGGGTGGGTGGGTGAGTGAGTGGGTGGGTGGGTGGGTGAGTGGGTGGGTGAGAGTGGGTGGGTGAGTGAGTGGGGGGGTGGGTGAGTGGGTGGGTGAGAGTGGGTGGGTGAGTGAGTGGGGGGATGAGTGAGTGGGGGGATGAGTGAATGAGTGAGTGGGGGGATGAGTGAATGAGTGAGTGGGGGGATGAGTGAATGAGTGAGTGGGTGGGTGAGTGAGTGGGTGAGTGGGTGGGTGAGTGAGTGTGTGGATGTGTGAGTGTGTGAGTGCGTGAGCGAGTGGGCGAGTAGGTGGAGCAGTAGACAGAGGAGTGGGTGACTAGGTGAAGCAGTGAGCCTCTCACGGTTCGTGTAGATCGGCCTGCGGAAAGGCCGCCCCTGTGAGAGAGCGGTGGCGACGATGAGATATTGCAAGGACGACGAGCAGAAGATGACCGTGTTCTCGTAGCTCGCCACAATCTTGCCGCCACCACCGCCACCACCGCCACCACCGCCATCACCGCCAGGCTGCAGCGGTGTGAACCTTGCACCCGTCGGGAGAATGAATCGGACCGAGAATGAGTGAGCGAGCGAGCGGGTTCCGGGGGGGGGGGGGGGGGAGGGGGAGGAGGCCGAAAGCAAACGGACGGAGCGGCAAAGCGAATTGACGAATTGGCGAATGAATGACCCCCCCACCGAATGAATCGGAGCGAATGAATCGGAGCGAATTAATCGGCCGCAAGCAAACGGACCGACGGAGCAGCGAGCGAATTGGCGAATGAATGACCCCCACGGAATGAATCGGAGCGAATGAATCGGCCGAAAGCGAATGAGCGAGCGAGCGGCAGGCCTGCTGATGAGCTGCACGGAGGCCGAAGCGAATGAACCGATGGACGGACCGGCGAGTGAATGAACTAACGAACCGGCGAGGGGGGGGGAATGGGAATGAGTTGGCGAGTGAATGAATGAACCGTTGGACGGACCGGCGAGTGAATGAATCAACCGATGGACGGTCCGGCGAGCGAATGAATCAACCGATGGACGGTCCGGCGAATGAATGAACCGATGGACGGTCCGGCGAGTGAATGAATCAACCGATGGACGGTCCGGCGAGCGAATGAATGAACCGATGGACGGACCGGCAAGCGAATGAATCAACCGATGGACGGACCGGCGAGCGAATGAATCAACCGATGGACGGTCCGGCGAGCGAATGAATGAACCGATGGACGGACCAGCGAGCGAATGAATGAACCGATGGACCGACCGGCGAGTGAATGAATGAACCGATGGACGGTCCGGCGAGCGAATGAATCAACCGATGGACGGTCCGGCGTGTGAATGAATCAACCGATGGACGGTCCGGCGAGTGAACGAATCAACCGATGGACGGTCCGGCGAGTGAATGAATCAACCGAAGGACGGTCCGGCGAGTGAATGAATCAACTGATGGACGGTCCGGCGAGTGAATGAATCAACTGATGGACGGTCCGGCGAGTGAATGAATGAACCGATGGACGGTCCGGCGAGTGAATGAATCAACCGATGGACGGTCCGGCGAGCGAATGAATGAACCGATGGACGGACCGGCAAGCGAATGAATCAACCGATGGACGGACCGGCGAGCGAATGAATCAACCGATGGACGGTCCGGCGAGCGAATGAATGAACCGATGGACGGTCCAGCGAGCGAATGAATGAACCGATGGACGGACCGGCGAGTGAATGAATGAACCGATGGACGGTCCGGCGAGCGAATGAATCAACCGATGGACGGTCCGGCGTGTGAATGAATCAACCGATGGACGGTCCGGCGAGTGAACGAATCAACCGATGGACGGTCCGGCGAGTGAATGAATCAACCGAAGGACGGTCCGGCGAGTGAACGAATGAACCGATGGACGGTCCGGCGAGCGAATGAATCAACCGATGGACGGTCCGGCGAGTGAACGAATGAACCGATGGACGGTCCGGCGAGCGAATGAATCAACCGAAGGACGGTCCGGCGAGTGAACGAATGAACCAATGGACGGTCCGGCGAGTGAATGAATCAACCGAAGGACGGTCCGGCGAGTGAACGAATGAACCGATGGACGGTCCGGCGAGTGAACGAATGAACCGATGGACGGTCCAGCGAGTGAACGAATCAACCGAAGGACGGTCTGGCGAGTGAACGAATCAACCGATGGACGGTCCGGCGAGTGAATGAATCAACCGATGGACGGTCCAGCGAGTGAACGAATCAACCGATGGACGGTCCGGCGAGTGAATGAATCAACCGATGGACGGTCCGGCGAGTGAACGAATCAACCGAAGGACGGTCCGGCGAGTGAACGAATCAACCGATGGACGGTCCAGCGAGTGAACGAATCAACCGAAGGACGGTCCGGCGAGTGAACGAATGAACCGATGGACGGTCCAGCGAGTGAATGAATCAACCGATGGACGGTCCAGCGAGTGAACGAATCAACCGATGGACGGTCCAGCGAGTGAACGAATCAACCGAAGGACGGTCCAGCGAGTGAATGAATCAACCGATGGACGGTCCAGCGAGTGAACGAATCAACCGAAGGACGGTCCGGCGAGTGAATGAATGAACCGATGGACGGACCGGCGAGTGAATGAATCAACCGATGGACGGTCCGGCGAGTGAACGAATGAACCGATGGACGGACCGGCGAGTGAACGAATCAACCGACGGACGGTCCGGCGAGTGAACGAATGAACCGATGGACGGTCCGGCGAGTGAATGAATCAACCGATGGACGGTCCGGCGAGTGAACGAATGAACCGATGGACGGACCGGCGAGTGAAAGAATCAACCGATGGACGGTCCGGCGAGTGAACGAATCAACCGACGGACGGTCCGGCGAGTGAACGAATGAACCGATGGACGGTCCGGCGAGTGAATGAATCAACCGACGGACGGTCCGGCGAGTGAACGAATGAACCGATGGACGGTCCGGCGAGTGAACGAATCAACCGACGGACGGTCCGGCGAGTGAACGAATGAACCGATGGACGGTCCGGCGAGTGAATGAATCAACCGACGGACGGTCCGGCGAGTGAACGAATGAACCGATGGACGGTCCGGCGAGTGAATGAATCAACCGACGGACGGTCCGGCGAGTGAACGAATGAACCGATGGATGGACCGGCGAGTGAATGAATCAACCGATGGACGGTCCGGCGAGGTGAACGAATGAACCGATGGACGGTCCGGCGAGTGAACGAATCAACCGAAGGACGGTCCGGCGAGTGAACGAATCAACCGACGGATGGTCCGGCGAGTGAACGAATGAACCGATGGACGGTCCGGCGAGTGAATGAATCAACCGACGGACGGTCCGGCGAGTGAACGAATGAACCGATGGACGGTCCGGCGAGTGAACGAATCAACCGACGGACGGTCCGGCGAGTGAACGAATCAACCGACGGACGGTCCGGCGAGTGAACGAATCAACCGACGGACGGTCCGGCGAGTGAACGAATCAACCGATGGACGGTCCGGCGAGTGAATGAATCAACCGACGGACGGTCCGGCGAGTGAACGAATGAACCGATGGACGGTCCGGCGAGTGAATGAATCAACCGATGGACGGTCCGGCGAGTGAACGAATCAACCGATGGACGGTCCGGCGAGTGAATGAATCAACCGACGGACGGTCCGGCGAGTGAACGAATGAACCGATGGACGGTCCGGCGAGTGAACGAATCAACCGACGGACGGTCCGGCGAGTGAACGAATGAACCGATGGACGGTCCGGCGAGTGAACGAATCAACCGACGGACGGTCCGGCGAGTGAACGAATGAACCGATGGACGGTCCGGCGAGTGAACGAATCAACCGACGGACGGACCGGCGAGTGAACGAATGAACCGACGGACGGTCCGGCGAGTGAATGAATCAACTGATGGACGGTCCGGCGAGTGAATGAATCAACCGATGGACGGTCCGGCAAGTGAATGAATGAACCGATGGACGGTCCGGCGAGTGAACGAATCAACCGACGGACGGTCCGGCGAGTGAACGAATGAACCGATGGACGGTCCGGCGAGTGAACGAATCAACCGACGGACGGACCGGCGAGTGAATGAATCAACTGATGGACGGTCCGGCGAGTGAACGAATGAACCGACGGACGGTCCGGCGAGTGAACGAATGAACCGATGGACGGTCCGGCGAGGTGAACGAATCAACCGACGGACGGTCCGGCGAGTGAACGAATGAACCGACGGACGGTCCGGCGAGTGAACGAATCAACCGACGGACGGACCGGCGAGTGAACGAATGAACCGATGGACGGTCCGGCGAGCGAATGAATCAACCGAAGGACGGTCCGGCGAGTGAACGAATGAACCGATGGACGGTCCGGCGAGTGAATGAATCAACCGAAGGACGGTCCGGCGAGTGAACGAATGAACCGATGGACGGTCCGGCGAGTGAACGAATGAACCGATGGACGGTCCAGCGAGTGAACGAATCAACCGAAGGACGGTCTGGCGAGTGAACGAATCAACCGATGGACGGTCCGGCGAGTGAATGAATCAACCGATGGACGGTCCAGCGAGTGAACGAATCAACCGATGGACGGTCCGGCGAGTGAATGAATCAACCGATGGACGGTCCGGCGAGTGAACGAATCAACCGAAGGACGGTCCGGCGAGTGAACGAATCAACCGATGGACGGTCCAGCGAGTGAACGAATCAACCGAAGGACGGTCCGGCGAGTGAACGAATGAACCGATGGACGGTCCAGCGAGTGAATGAATCAACCGATGGACGGTCCAGCGAGTGAACGAATCAACCGATGGACGGTCCAGCGAGTGAACGAATCAACCGAAGGACGGTCCAGCGAGTGAATGAATCAACCGATGGACGGTCCAGCGAGTGAACGAATCAACCGAAGGACGGTCCGGCGAGTGAATGAATGAACCGATGGACGGACCGGCGAGTGAATGAATCAACCGATGGACGGTCCGGCGAGTGAACGAATGAACCGATGGACGGACCGGCGAGTGAACGAATCAACCGACGGACGGTCCGGCGAGTGAACGAATGAACCGATGGACGGTCCGGCGAGTGAATGAATCAACCGATGGACGGTCCGGCGAGTGAACGAATGAACCGATGGACGGACCGGCGAGTGAAAGAATCAACCGATGGACGGTCCGGCGAGTGAACGAATCAACCGACGGACGGTCCGGCGAGTGAACGAATGAACCGATGGACGGTCCGGCGAGTGAATGAATCAACCGACGGACGGTCCGGCGAGTGAACGAATGAACCGATGGACGGTCCGGCGAGTGAACGAATCAACCGACGGACGGTCCGGCGAGTGAACGAATGAACCAATGGACGGTCCGGCGAGTGAATGAATCAACCGACGGACGGTCCGGCGAGTGAACGAATGAACCGATGGACGGTCCGGCGAGTGAATGAATCAACCGACGGACGGTCCGGCGAGTGAACGAATGAACCGATGGACGGACCGGCGAGTGAATGAATCAACCGATGGACGGTCCGGCGAGTGAACGAATGAACCGATGGACGGTCCGGCGAGTGAACGAATCAACCGAAGGACGGTCCGGCGAGTGAACGAATCAACCGACGGATGGTCCGGCGAGTGAACGAATGAACCGATGGACGGTCCGGCGAGTGAATGAATCAACCGACGGACGGTCCGGCGAGTGAACGAATGAACCGATGGACGGTCCGGCGAGTGAACGAATCAACCGACGGACGGTCCGGCGAGTGAACGAATCAACCGACGGACGGTCCGGCGAGTGAACGAATCAACCGACGGACGGTCCGGCGAGTGAACGAATCAACCGATGGACGGTCCGGCGAGTGAATGAATCAACCGACGGACGGTCCGGCGAGTGAACGAATGAACCGATGGACGGTCCGGCGAGTGAATGAATCAACCGATGGACGTCCGGCGAGTGAACGAATCAACCGATGGACGGTCCGGCGAGTGAATGAATCAACCGACGGACGGTCCGGCGAGTGAACGAATGAACCGATGGACAGTCCGGCGAGTGAACGAATCAACCGACGGACGGTCCGGCGAGTGAACGAATGAACCGATGGACGGTCCGGCGAGTGAACGAATCAACCGACGGACGGTCCGGCGAGTGAACGAATGAACCGATGGACGGTCCGGCGAGTGAACGAATCAACCGACGGACGGACCGGCGAGTGAACGAATGAACCGACGGACGGTCCGGCGAGTGAATGAATCAACTGATGGACGGTCCGGCGAGTGAATGAATCACCGATGGACGGTCCGGCAAGTGAATGAATGAACCGATGGACGGTCCGGCGAGTGAACGAATCAACCGACGGACGGTCCGGCGAGTGAACGAATGAACCGATGGACGGTCCGGCGAGTGAACGAATCAACCGACGGACGGACCGGCGAGTGAATGAATCAACTGATGGACGGTCCGGCGAGTGAACGAATGAACCGACGGACGGTCCGGCGAGTGAACGAATGAACCGATGGACGGTCCGGCGAGTGAACGAATCACCGACGGACGGTCCGGCGAGTGAACGAATGAACCGACGGACGGTCCGGCGAGTGAACGAATCAACCGACGGACGGACCGGCGAGTGAACGAATGAACCGACGGACGGTCCGGCGAGTGAACGAATGAACCGACGGACGGTCCGGCGAGTGAACGAATCAACCGACGGACGGTCCGGCGAGTGAACGAATGAACCGACGGACGGTCCGGCGAGTGAACGAATCAACCGACGGACGGACCGGCGAGTGAACGAATCAACCGACGGACGGTCCGGCGAGTGAACGAATGAACCGATGGACGGTCCGGCGAGTGAACGAATGAACCGACGGACGGTCCGGCGAGTGAATGAATCAACTGATGGACGGTCCGGCGAGTGAATGAATCAACCGACGGACGGTCCGGCGAGTGAACGAATGAACCGATGGACGGTCCGGCGAGTGAACGAATCAACCGACGGACGGTCCGGCGAGTGAATGAATCAACTGAAGGACGGCCCGGCGAGTGAATGAATCAACTGATGGACGGTCCGGCGAGTGAATGAATCAACTGATGAACGGTCCGGCGAGTGAATGAATCAACCGAAGGACGGCCCGGCGAGTGAATGAATCAACTGATGGACGGTCCGGCGAGTGAATGAATCAACTGATGGACGGTCCGGCGAGTGAATGAATCAACCGATGGACGGTCCGGCGAGTGAACGAATCAACCGACGGACGGTCCGGCGAGTGAACGAATGAACCGATGGACGGTCCGGCGAGTGAACGAATCAACCGACGGACGGACCGGCGAGTGAATGAATCAACTGATGGACGGTCCGGCGAGTGAATGAATCAACCGATGGACGGTCCGGCAAGTGAACGAATGAACCGATGGATGGACCGGCGAGTGAATGAATCAACTGATGGACGGTCCGGCGAGTGAATGAATCAACCGATGGACGGTCCGGCAAGTGAATGAATGAACCGATGGACGGTCCGGCGAGTGAACGAATAAACCGATGGACGGTCCGGCGAGTGAATGAATCAACTGAAGGACGGCCCGGCGAGTGAATGAATCAACCGAAGGACGGCCCGGCGAGTGAATGAATCAACTGATGGACGGTCCGGCGAGTGAATGAATCAACTGATGGACGGTCCGGCGAGTGAATGAATCAACCGATGGACGTTCCGGCAAGTGAACGAATAAACCGATGGACGGTCCGGCGAGTGAATGAATCAACTGATGGACGGTCCGGCGAGTGAATGAATCAACTGATGGACGGTCCGGCGAGTGAATGAATCAACTGATGGACGGTCCGGCGAGTGAACGAATGAACCGATGGACGGTCCGGCGAGTGAATGAATCAACGATGGACGGTCCGGCGAGTGAATGAATCAACCTGATGGACGGTCCGGCGAGTGAATGAATGAACCGATGGACGGTCCGGCGAGTGAATGAATCAACTGATGGACGGTCCGGCGAGTGAATGAATCAACCGATGGACGGTCCGGCGAGTGAATGAATCAACGGATGGACGGACCGGCGAGTGAATGAATCAAACGATGGACGGTCCGGCGAGTGAATGAATCAAACGATGGACGGACCGGCGAGTGAATGAATCAACGGATGGACGGACCGGCGAGTGAATGAATCAAACGATGGACGGTCCAGCGAGCGAATGAATCAAACGATGGACGGACCGGCGAGTGAATGAATCAACCGATGG
>NW_027613869.1:0-32551 GCF_965212315.1 Lampetra planeri
ATGTTTGCGAGTTGTATTTTTTTGGCCTGTCTCCAGCCTGTGTCTGGAGCTTCGGCTCGTGTGTTTCAGCGTATGCGTTCGTTAAACAGATGCAACCCTCAACCACATGCCTCAGGTGTGTGAGCGTGTTTCCACCGCTTCCTCTCTCTTTCATCCTCCGTCAGGTTCACCTGCCAGGTGCAGTGACTCACATAACTACATTGTGGACTCATACGTTCCTGCTGTGCGCTCACATGGTCCCATTAGCACAAAGACACTTGAAGGCAAACAAGAGCACAACTGCACCAATTATAAAGCAAAAGAGTCTGCATCTCATGTTGTCACAGTTTGATTTTTTTTTTCCCCATCTCTGTTCGCTCAATATACAGCATTCTTTCCTAATTAATTTGCACCCTCACAAGAGGAGTCGACCCAGTACGGAGACCACCAACCGAAGCGTCTGTTGCTTAAACAAAGTAAACCTGCAGTTCAGCAAATGGACCTTATCGGTTGGATTTCAGCACCTGTTCGGATACAGTGAAGCTAATCGAGGTCTAATCAAGCATTGACCCTGAAGCAGCAGATAAATGCTTAACTGTACAAACCAAATGATATAAAGGGCCATTTGTTAATGACCTCCGCCAAGGAGGTTATGTTTCTTTGTCTGTTAAAAATTAAAAAAGCAAAATAAGTGAAATATTTATCTCTGTATTTGAATGAAATGTTGAGTAAATGCTGCTAATGGACCAGGACCACATGATTAAATATTGGTGGTGTTCTGGAACCATCTGGATCAAAGAATATGTTGAAGCATTCGTCGTCATTGTCAGCATCTGTGTCTAGAACTCCACAATAGCAGCAGTGGACTGTCTCTGTGGCCCAGTGGTTAGTGGGTCTGTCTGTTAACCCAATGGTCGGGGGTTGGAGTCCACCCAGGGGATAGAGGGTTGGTTTTTGTTTTACTTCTGAAATGACAATGAGAGCAGAGCTTAGACGTCATGATCTGTGGGAACCAGGATGCTTTTGTAATAAATGATATTGTAATAACTATTTGACTATTAGTGACAAAGTCATGCTTAGATGATCACTGAATTGATTAGAGGAGATCAAATGAATGGAGGATGATAATACTGGGTGGAAACGATCTGATTGGAGGAGGTCTGAGCTCTCTGAGTACGTTTTCTAGTCTGTTTAAGTTTCTCTTTATATGTCATGCTTTCATTTTTTACATCAATATGATCAATTCTTTCCACGGGACAAACATTTCACACTTTCGACACGATGGAGAAAGTGATCCATGTCTTCTTGAACTTGTGACACTGGTTGTGAAGCAAAACTCCTAAATGGCCCACTGAGCTGTTTTTAGTGAGCCAGAGACTCTGTCATTCCATATGAGGATGTCAGAGACACTATCCCCAAGAACAAGAACATCTCCGCTGTGTGGCTTGTTTTCGAAGAGCCCCTCTGGGACATTTCTGGTGAGATGTGCAAGCAGGTTTCAGCATAAAGCAATGTTTATCTCAATAATTTTGAGGCTGTTGAGCTCCAAGTTGTTGTTGGCACACTCTGACTCCAGATGGGCCACCTCTCTCACTCTGGTGAAACGACGAATTATTCTGGTTTACGATGGCCGTCAGAATGGTGACATATGCATATTTGAACACGACTCACTTGCTTAGCTGTTTTTGTGTGTGTGTGTGTGTTTGTTTTGTTTTTTGTAGAATATATTTAACACAGGGGAATTTATTAATAAATGGTCTCAGCCACAGGTGAGCTGAGAGGGAGGTTTGATCAGAGGACGGCCCCTCTGTCTGTAGGGACCAATCAGAAGACGTCACATGTCTAGAACTGGCTCAGCTTGCTTGGAACGTCGACAGATGTGGTATGAAGTACCAGGTACCATGTACGATCGCCAGCGTAATGCAAAAAAGCCACGTAGGGCCATCGAGCCGTGCGGGAACCGCGGAACGTGCCGTGAGAAGCGAGTATGGTGGCGAGGTGAACATGAAATTTGAACTGTTTAATGCTGAGCAGCTGTTGACCTGATTCCACTCCTGTAGTCAGCCTGGTTGTCAACATCCTGGAGAGGTTCTTCCTGAAACTTCTGTTACAATTAACTTGAATTAGTCACATCATTGGATCCCTCATATTTTGTAACATCAATTAAACATCATCATTCCTGAACGTCTTTGCATTGAAGTAAAGATGGGCACTTTGCAGCAAATCACACTTTTCTAAATATATGATCCACAAATTAGGACGGAGTCTCTCACTGAGATTGGAAGGACCTTACCCTTCCGAGGAAGGATCACGGAGAGCGAGGGATTGCTAACGCTAGCTCCACCAGAAATCATGTGAAGATTTGTGGAGAATTTGCTGTGAGAGCAGCCAGGAGGATTTTTCTGGGAGCTCACATTACATTTTGTGTTGTAGATGTGTTGTGAAGTCCCGCTCCAAAGGATGGTTGGGTGTCAGAGCTTAAACAAGCATTTTGTGAACTTACAAATTCAAACTCCCATTTATTGTCAGTGAAGGTGTTTCACGGGGCAGATTTGAACATCGGAGATTAAAGGCTCGGCTCTCTTGCTTCTTGCTTGGGAAGAGAATTGCTCATGGCCCATAAATATTAATTGAACGGGCCAAGGTTGCAGGAATAACCTATGCAAATTGAGGGCTATTCACCTCAAAGCAATTGGTTGATGAGGTGGGAGCAGTGAAGAGGGGACAGCTCTCAGTGGTCCTGTGGTGTGTCTGACACACACAAATCCTCCACAATTTCCTGTCTCTTGGAAAGCCTCGAGAATACGTGCGAGTTTGGCAAATCTGCTTTCCAACATAGATTTTTTTTTTTATTTGATTTGATTTTTATTTTGAACATTCCAAGGAAAATAAATTATACACTGTGCACACACAGTTGAAAAAAAACAAAACAGAAATAAAAGGATGTAAATTGCCAGTAATGTCTAAAAATGGAGTGTGTGTATGTGTGTGTGTGTGTGTGTGTGTGTGTTGGGACGGGGGGGCAACATGCTTATCTGGCCCCACCCCTTTTCACTATTAAGCTTTCATTAAAAATTAGTTTCCAGCTTTTTTTTTAGACATATATATATATAAAAAGGGATGTTCACTTAAAGGGTTAATGCTCCATATCTGTTCATTCATGCATTTTGTGACCAAGAATAACAGACGTGCTTTATTTATGTGGATTCTTTCAGCGTCTTGTTAGGCGAAAGAAAACAAATGTATTTAGACCACATTGTCTTTTAAGTAGGCCAATGAGGACGTGACAAGATGAATTATCTCGACTTGCAGAACTTGTTTTAGTCTGCAGTCTTATCCGGAGAGTGATCTGCATCTGCATATCCAGCCCATTTTCATCCCAGGTAATAAATAGCAATGCACTGTCACAGTCCTCGGCGTCTGATAGTGATATACAAGGCACGTTCCTGCAGCTCTACGAGATCCAGCAAGCTGTCTCTTACAAATATGAGTATTTCAACCCCAACTATGTTTTTTTTCCCTGCCTTATCTAAAACCATTTGACTTTTTTTTCTGCCTAAACGTATCCATACATCAATTATAAATATCGCTACATGAATAGTTTTGAAGCAATGCAACTGTCATCCCAACATGTCTCCTCATGCAAAGTTCCTGTCGAAAGGCGAGAACAACTTTGCGTCGCAGTGGACTTAAATAACCAAAGAGACACTGGAGTGTGCCTCACATGTTGGGAAATGACACGAGGGGAGCGACGCTTCGTTTGAGGAGCTGGGGGTGACACCATTTGATGATTGTGAACAGGTTTAGCCAAAGCTGTAGCTCAGTGTGCTATCAATAAAAGAATAAGCTCACTGAAAGTGATGGAAGCGTGCTTTGTGTTTCACATTGGGAGGTATTGTCAAACTAACACATTCCAGTGTTTGGAAGTCAGACTTGTCAGTAATATTGATGGATCAGTCAGAATTCATTTCTTTTGGTGATTTATTTCGCCGAGCAGCCAACGCTGCAGCTCAGCCATCATCCTGTGTTCATCACATGAATTAAGGATACATTCGTTTGATGTACCAAGGACAGTCCTGTGCGCGTGTATATATTCATCAGTGTTTATTTGCTGTAGTCGATATGTGTCCTCACCACCATTTGAAGGGTGTTAGAGGAGAGTTCTTGCTGCAGATCAAAACGGTAGGAAATCAAAATGCTTCCTCAGCATGTTCCCTGGCTGCTGACTTTGAAGGAGATTGGCCCTCTCGCTGCGCACACAGAGGCACCTCAGTTTCCAAACAACAAGAACACAGTTTGATTGCATCCAGTACTGTGACAATTGGCTGAATGAAAGCCAGGCACAGTTTAGTTATGTAAGAGAACAAGGACTGCTGCAGCTTTTTACCCCCCTCACTTCCCCCTCCTGCTGAGGCCGTCTCAATACTCTGCCTCCTACTTTCTTTTTTTTTTTTTGTTTCTTCTTGCATCCTCACACACATGTTGCTCCGTCTCCTCGCCCTTCTCACTTTGTGTTCGAGTTAACGGCTGCTCCAGTGTTTCCCATCTGCTCATGTGGAGTGACAGCTTTGTGTCTAAACAGAGATTCTTCCTGATGCTCACTTTGATACAGTAGCTGTTTGTGTGCAGACGCCGGCACGTTAATGAATAGCAATCGCAGAGGAAACATGCAGGAGCAACAGGGTTCCTACGCATTGATTGAAATGACTTTGACCACTCTCAGTGATGGGTTTGCAAACAGGCAGAGAAGCCTCGAAAATGAAAATGTGAATTGAAGTATCGGAAGTTAAACCGAACACTGGATCCATTGTTATCTCCCACAGGTCGCCTATTCCTTAAAAGGCTTAATTATGTTTGCACGGCTGTTAGCTTGTTTGTGTAACAGTTTCTACAAGCTTCTTTTTCCATGTCGTTTTCACAGCAATGCACCTTTTCGGCCTCAACTGGCAGCTCCAGGAGTTGGACAACCAGCAGGCTTTTGAAAATGGAGGGGCTGGAAAGACGGGTCCCACTCAGTCGGGTGTAGTGACGGCTTTGGCTGCGGATGGTGAGCAACCAGCAGTGTGACATCTGAATACGCCCGCTAATTAACATTCAAGCTAGGATTTGGAATAGAACCCATGGTTACCAATTAGAGCGACCACAACTGAGAATTTTCTTCAAACATCCAACGACCTCCACCACAGAGGTCATACATATATAAATAATATACTAATAATGAATGTTTAAAATGTGATTATGATAGAATTAAATTTGTATGATTATATATTAGTAATAACGTACTGTATATACATATGTGTAATAGTAATATCATTAATATAGATTTAATATAGATAGATTATTTTTTTTTCCAATATGTTTTCTTTTACAACGTTCTACATCATTTCCTTCAGGAATAAAAAAAAAAATGATAATTCATTAAATCAGCAAATTGACGGCTGTCTCGCTTTGCTTCTGACATGACTTTTTTTCAGGGACGAAGATAATAAGGATCATGAAAGACACAATGTCACAATTTAATGAAACGCAGGTCTAAAGGATGATGAAGACAAATTGCAAAGGCAAAACATCTGGCCCCATGAATGGCAGAGTGGATTGTTTGCCGGTCTTTTTTCCGACAGCTTTTTTTGGTCTTTACTGAGATCTTTCACCTCCTGAATGTTAATTGGCTGATTCCCCACAGATTTTCACTGCCTAATTATATTCTCAGAACATTTTATATTCATCAACAAGCTGGGAGGCCATCTCAGCTCACCTTTACAGCAAAAGCCACCAAATTAATCTATACACACACACAAACACGCACACAAACAAACGCCGCAGTATTTAGCATGTGCAGTGGCCAAAAGCTCTGTTTAAAGTTAGCTGGATTTAAATCCTCATAAGTACTGCTAATTAAGATGGTATGTGTCCGATTTTCAGCGGTTTAAAGACAATCAATAGCTGCCTGTTATTCTCCCTTGGGGATCTTTCGGCTTCCAGTCGTCACTTTGACAGGAACTGGTTTTATTGCTGCACACAGCACTGGTATGCAAATGCTGCAAACAGATACACATAGACTCAGCTACAATACTCTCCGCACGCTGAAAGCTTTCTTTTTTAAGAGCAAAGGTTGAATTGCTGTAGTGTTGTAGGACAACTGTGTAACATCCATCCGACAAGTTGTCATTGACACAGTCCATTAAAGAGCTGCGGCCATGTTCCCCTCTGCAGCAGCTTGCGGGGACGCCGAAATCGCTTTTCTTTTCTGAACTATGACTCGTATTGAAAAGTACAGTTTATCATGAAAGCATGACTCACATTAAAAGTGGTCGTTGTTCTGTCTCTGGCTATGTAAGGACACAGTTTAGGGACATCGTTGGCCAATTGTTTTGATTTGATGTTATTGCGCTGGCAAGGTAGCACTCAGTTTATCTGACAGATTCCATTTAGATTCATCTGATATGAAGCCTCTTCTCTGTGAGTCACCAGGACTACAGAAAAATCTGAGAGATGTGGCCTTTTACAGCCTTATAAAAAGCCAATTATATCTGTTCTTTTTTTTCTGAGTTCAGTGAGCAGTGCATCATGGCCAAAGGGAACCATAACTTTTAATCCTGTGTTTCTCTGCCAGTGCTCATTTAGAAACGATATGG
Source organism: Lampetra planeri (assembly GCF_965212315.1). NCBI lineage: Eukaryota > Metazoa > Chordata > Hyperoartia > Petromyzontiformes > Petromyzontidae > Lampetra > Lampetra planeri. Next base: position 6,615 of record NW_027613869.1, read on the forward strand.
CGGTCTTATTAAGTCTCCGCTTGAATAATGGAATGCGATCACACGGGAAAGCATAAAAGACATCAGCATTTACTGATACCATGAGATAAAAGATTTACACAACAGGCAGATGTGAATGTTTCATCCAATGGCTGCAGCGACACCCACGACCTCAGCTGGTGCATGTCTTTGTCTTCTAGGGAGGACTGTCAATCTTCAGCAGGAGAACAACTCCATCGATAGCGGACAAATCGACATCGGGAAGAGGGTTGGTCAAAGCGTCCCTCCAGGGGTGTTCTGGCGTTCCCAACTCAGCGTGGAGCTACCAGGCTTCCTCAAGTTCAACATTTCGGTACAGAAGAACGCTCTGATCGGAGTCTATGGCCGCAAAGGTCTGGCGCCATCTCACACGCAGGTGAGACTCTTCTTCAAACATGATACACCGCAGACGTGACTGTTTAAAGTTCAGCGCTCATTTAAAGGACAAGTTCAGTGTTATAGATAGATACTTTGATTCATCTCCAGGAGAGATTGTGTTATATTTATCATCACAATTAACGTGTGCTGCGATCAGATCAAACCGCTTTCATCTCTTGAAATGATGTTTCAGTCTATCACCAGTATGTCCTGCCCAACTTGATGTAATTACTAATTAATTTTGCCTAATGAGATTTCTTGTGAAAGTGCCTGATATGTGCATATTTGAATTAGAAACAGGCTTTGGTGTAACGTCACTTTTTCCTCTTGGCTTCAGCGAGCGTGCACGTCTCACACTTCCACTAAAGTCTGCCATTTGCAAAACTGAAGCGTTTCCAGAAAAAAGTCTGGCTTGTCACTTGAATGACATTTTTGCACATCCAAACGTCGGATGTCTGGTGATGGAAGCACTCAGACAAAGGGTCTTTTCCACCACACTTGACTGTGATAGCTCTCAGCTTCACCCTTCTTGACATTCTCTCTTAGTCAAGATGGGCTTCACTCAAGTAGAGACAGTTACGGCCACACTCATTGATGGGAGAGAGCCGTGCCAGTGACAGGTGAGCTGGATTGCACTCTCAAGGTGGAAAAAAAAAAAAAAAAAGAATCCCAACAAAACAGAAAAGACCAAAGCGCACTAATTAACAAGATGCTTCTTTATGCCTCAGCCAATTGTTGCACAGACACTCGTGCCCGTCAATGCTGGACACTGTGTCCATTGTGGCTGCCTCCGAATTACATTCTGTTCAGGTACCAGGGGCACAAATCAATGCATTTACTTAACTGAGCATGAAAGAACCCGGTGAGAGATATTGACTGTCCTACTCCCAGCTTAGAAGACAAGACAACATTTAAGTGCAACTGCCTTTTCACCTTTCTCAAATATAGACTTTGTCAATCTGCTATTGAATCTCTGTCTGTGCTGATACGGACCAAACCAGTAGAAACTAACTTTTGTCCTGTTTTTTTTTTTTTTTTTTTCTCAGAAATTTGTCTGGACTAAGTTCATTCAATCTAATGGAATGAGAATTTACATGCTCTGAGTGTTTCCTTCTTCGTCGGCGGGGGCATCTGGGGGTCTCTCTCCACGCTTCGTCTTGTCATTCACTGCTTTTGTTGGATTGAGATGAGTTGAGGGGCTTTCACTGGGGCTAATCGAGATGTATGCACTTGGTCAGGAGGTTTAAAGCTTGCAGGAGGAACTGTTTTTATTACGTCTCCCTTACGCCAACAACACAAAGAAGTCAACTTCCACCAGGTTAATACCCCACCCTCCACCTTCACGCCTCCTGCTAGACTCAAAGGGTTTTAAATCACAATATTGACTCCACCTGCCCCGTGCTTAATGCCCTCTTTCCTTTGGTTTGCAAGTCAGTGGAAAGGTTCCTCAGGCCAGTGCTTGTCACATTCCTGACCATTGAACCCTGCTTTAATCTATTTTTTTGCCACTTCCTTTCAGCCATTTTCAAGTGCTTCTACATGTTGGGAGGTTGTGCTCGTACTTATTTAAAGGGGCATTTATTATTCTCTACCAGGGGGCAGAGCAAGTAAATAACAACATGACAGACGAGTGAATTTATCGTCCTATAAATGAGTTTTGCTGGCTGCTGGCTGTGGATCGGAACATGTCCTGCAGGGTTCATAAATTCTCATGTCCACACTGAACTCTGGCACTTTTGGCATTTACTCTATGAAGGTAATATATATATATATATCTTTTTCATTTTCAAACATGTTTCTCATATGATGTTTGTCTGCCAAATATTTACTCTCATTTTAGTTCCAGAGAAGAAGATTTGGCTGCTTTGGTGCCAAAGTTACATGCGTTGCTGTTCTGGGAAACAGATTTGATCAGAATCAATAAGAAAGAGCTAAATGAACCAAAAGATTGCTGCAGATTTGGCCCACGACCAGTGTCATTTTCTTATATTGAATCTAACTTGGGTTCATTTACTCATTTGGCAGAGACTTTTACACAAAGCATCTAAAAATGAACACTTGCTGAGCTTGAGTACAATAAAAGACCCCAGAGTTAAGTCTAATTCTCTTCTATCTACTCCATCAGACGAAACGCAAGAGAGATCATGTGAGCCCAGAAAGTACCAGACGAGAGATGACACAAGATGTTAGGCGCTCGCAAAACCAATTTCCAAAAGAAATAGTTGAAAAAAAAATAATACTTGATTAAACCTGTGGTCAACACATCTCAGTATTTAGATACAAATAGAAGCTGAATATTTTATCAAAGACCTTTACAAACAACATTTGTTATATTTACCTCCACCAAATCCATTTATGAATGGATCTGAATGAAATGTGGAGCAGTGGTTAGTGGGTGTGTCTGTCAACACAAAGCTCGGGGGCTGGAGCCCACCCAGGTATGGAGGGTTGTTTTTTGTGTTACTATTGAAATTTAAAAAAAAAATGAAGATCAGAAAGAAAGAACAGAAACAGAAAATATTGTGTAACAAGGTGTCTTATAATTTTTTTTGACTATTTCTTTTTTCTTTGACTATAAGTCATCTTTTGATGATCAATGAAATTATTACAGTAGATCAATGAATGGAGGACAGTAATTGGTGGGTTGGTGGAGATCTGAGCTCTCCTAGTGCTTTTCTAGTTGTTTATGTTTCTGCTGCCCCTTCAGTTACTTTCCTGGTTCGTGTATTCCTGCGTTTGTCGTCTGGTCGCCCATGTGGTTTCTGTGAATTACTGGATTTCATAACAAACTGTCTCATGTCTTCTGTGGGAAGAACCTTCTTCTTGTGGCATGTTTGTTTTTCTGTTTTCTCGGTGTGAGGTTTCCAAACCCGACACAGTGTTATGATTGGATTCAAATCCAATCCCTTCGAAAACAATTATAACAGTGATGATCTGTGTGCACACCGCAGGCTGCAGGCTGTGTGCGCTCCAGCCGAGTGCGCCGAAAGAAGGCTGCATCTGTGGAGCGAACTAACAACCTTCTTCAGCCAGGGGATCCACTTTCGGTGCCACACTGCATCCTTCAGCCTGTTTCAGAGATTGCTGCGATGTGTTACACCAGAGGTTTCCGAGCCGAGGCTTGTTTGGAGGGAGGCCCGTACTTCTTTGAAAACCCCTGTGTTGCACTATTTTTCTGCCCGCAGTGCTCCGTACCCTGCAGCTTATGTCAAAATGAAGTTCAGGTGTTGAGCAGGTGCTGTGAGAGCAGAGGCGCCACTTCATTTCGCTTGGCAGGAATGTTTCATTACTACTTGTTTATCGTGTATCATGTTTGTTTGGAAAAATATATCTATATAAATATATATATAGAGCGACTGCTGTGCTGCATTCCTTGCCTGGAAGAAGTAGAAATGCCAGAGGCTTGTGCTGTGTCTTTTGTTATATTTAACCATGGTGTCTCCACTCTGCACTGTGCATCTGATGGCTACAAGTGGGAAATCCTGTCAACAACAAGGAAGGAAACTCATGCAAGGAAAAAAAAAAATTACCATATTCATTTAAATCGAATTCATCATCATCTACCCGTGTTTTGATTAATATGTTGAATTCATTAAGATAAATGAAATATAATGGTGTGTGAATGCCAGCATTTCGTTTGCTGTACACCAGCACAAAATCATATTAAGCATCTATTTTATTATAATAAACACTTTGGCTCCACACACTCATCACTTAGAATTATATTCTGTGAAATAATTCAATGCATTTTCCCCAGAGTCATATTGTCGGTATAAAAAACGTTCACTAACAGCTCTCTGAAAAATCAACATTTGCTCTGCACACAAACCCTTTTTTGTCATCTCTCAAGACTTTGAAGGATTTTTTGTCTCCGAGTGCTGGAGGGGCGGCATGCAAGTGACCTGACAGATGCCAGTTGGAATATTTAAAACTTTATTTACCCCCCCCCCTCCCCACTGGACAGTTGCATTTTAAAAAAAAAGTCACCCGTTGTTTGTTTTCCAGTATGACTTTGTTGAACTCTTGGACGGCAGCCGGCTCATCGCGAAAGAACATCGCAGCCAGAGTGAACCAGAGACAGGGCCCGGTTGGAACATCAGGTCGCCGTCCACCAAGCTGGATTCATCCAGTACCTGGACTCCGGGGTGTGGCACCTGGCGTTTTACAACGATGGGCGGAGCGTGGAGGCGGTGTCCTACAACACCCATCATCCAGGGTATGTCGAGGCATGTCTGTGAGGTTGGATTGGTTTACCTTCCTTCAGCAGCACGAACAAGATTCAGACAGATGCACAAACAAGAGGGGGGCAGATGTAGGTTTTTATTGGGTGACAGTGGATTAATGTGCTCACCACTGTAACGCAGCAGCACATCTAACAACCTCTTCAGTGGTCTGAAGTCTGTGAAATTTCCTAGTGTGCTTTGTTGTGTTACTTCTTTTTCTTCGTCCTTTGGGGGCCCATTGATCCGGCCCTACAAATAGGAAGGTATTGACATGTGAGGTCAAAGTTGCCTGAGTCCACCACCAGCTCAATGAACATTCAGTACAAGTCAAGATTAATAATAATAATAAAAGAAAAAAAGAAGTTTTCCCTCTTAATGCTGATAAAAATGAAGGCGCCCCTCATGAGCGATGGTCTGTTGAATGAACACAAAGATCTGTCTGTAGGATATGTCAGATTAACTTCAACTCAGAGAGGATTTTAGCTGTAAACACTCAGAAGATTGCATGGCTTGTGTGAGCATGATCAGTCATTCAAGGGGTCCGTGGGGAGGGAGAAAGGAGGCAGCGCAAGGAAAAATGTGTCAAAGAAATTGAATTATTTGTTCTGATTTCAAATGCTGGTGTGGATGGAACAGCTGGGCCGCAGCATACATGATATGGAGGCTTAGACCTTAGTGGGACGTGGACAAATAGCTGTAAATGTATGCCATGCCTGATACTAGTAGTCCAAATACTTAGAAACCCTCGACTCTCGCAGGAGGAAAAAAGTGCAGTTGTCAAAAGTTATATTCAAGAGATTGCCCTGATTTTCTCTTATGTGATGAGTTATTAATAGTTGGATTGGTTGTTCCCACAGAATCTGTCACCGAGTGCACTCACAACTGTTACGGAAACGGAGAGTGTGTAGCAGGAACCTGTCACTGTTTCCCAGGATTCATCGGGCCGTACTGTTCCAGAGGTAATTATTCCGCTTTTAAACTTACTTAAGCCCAGTTTGTGAAACGTTTGGTGTATCTACTGCTACCCACCATGTCATTCAGTGGGATTTTAAACCTGGTGCTTGCAGTGTTGAAAAGGCCACTGGAAAACAAAACCCTGACAAATGTATTTCTACAAACACTGTCTGAACCACGAGCAACAGAGGAAATAGAGCCCGCTCGCAGCTTCGATTAGCCATAGTAACAGAGACGATGCTGACCTTGCCATTAGATCTTTGCTCGGAATGACGGCGCGACAGTGGTAATGTTGGACAGTCAATTAGTCCATCGGCCCAGCCTTCAGATCGAAAGTGAAAATCCATTCATCACCTATTGGATAGATTTCCATGACACTCCATGTAATTCATGGTCCCTGGAGGATGAAACCCACTGATTGCTTGACATTTATCTGGTTCTGTTTTATCCAATATTGCAGACTAATGACCTTCCTATCAACCTTCGATGTTGTGTTTTTTTCCTGTTTTCCTAAATAATTCAACACATTTAAACATGCTTCCATGCTAAACTAAACTAAGCTTGCTAGCAAACACTGAAACCTGCTTTGACATGTGTAACGTGTAAGCGTGAATGTCAGAAACAGATGGATAGATGCACCTGAGCCTTCATATTAGCTTAGGCACATTATCTCAGGAGGTCGTGCAGTCGGCACCCACATTGTCCTGTAGGAACGCGAGCGAACGTTTGGTGATGGTCAGAGAGGCCGTTGGTGTGAATTGGGAGCCACGTTTCTGTCAGTGTGCCTATAAAAGGAAATGGATGTGAAGGCAATTAAACTAAACCTCGTGATGTGTCATTTAGTGAAGAACCTCATCTGATCACTTCCTCTCCTCAGCTGCGTGTCCAGTACTGTGCAGCGGTAACGGCCAGTACACCAGGGGACGGTGTCAGTGCTACAGTGGCTGGAAGGGCACCGAGTGTGATGTTCCTGCCTCCCAGTGCATCGATCCTCAATGTGGGGGGCATGGCGTTTGTGTGATGGGCAACTGTGTGTGCAACACTGGCCACAGAGGAACCAGCTGTGAACAAGGTAGATGGAGAGGGCCAAAAAAAAGTCCAGGATGTCTGTTGTTTTCAACTCCGCCAAGCAGATAATGCTTTGTATGTTTAGTATTGATAGTGTTTGTATATATTAACTGGCTCGGAGCGTTCGGAGCAGATTGTGTAACAGCCCGTTAATGCAGTCACCAAGTGGAACGCACCACAGCTGAAGACCCCGGTTAAAATCGATCAGTCATCGGGGTCTGTTTAAGACATGAGACTCTTCTTCTTCTTCTTTCTTGTCATCTGTTTCCACCTCCCCCTCCGCTTCAGTGCATTTAACTCTATTGATCATGCTGACAAAAGGCAATTATCAGCTCAGATTTACATGTGCAGGTTGTGACCTTACATGTAAAAAGCCATTGAGTTCACTAAATGAGTTGATGTTGCGGTATTCTTTGAAGGGAAGCAATATACAGAGAGGAGGGAAAAAAAATGGTGGGAGATGGTTGGAGATTACATTTCATGAGAGGCACTAGGTGGTTTGATGAATTGGTTCAGGTAAATAATCAATATCTGTGTTCAAGCTCGGCTTCAATCAGCTCCAGGAAGGGAGAAAAAGAAAAAAAAAGCCTTTTCAAATGATCCCATAAGGGTTTTTTTTAATAACGTGAGTTTCCATTTATTAAACTGGATCAGCAGATTGTTAATATCATTGAATTCTTTATGTCGAGACGCTAACAGGGCTCCTTTTCCTTGTTCCTTTAATAGAGCATAATTATGTTGTCAGTTTATTGCGAGTGCACACAGGATGCACAGGAGCATGCGGAAAATTGGGTGAGAAATTACCAGCAGCCAACAAACAGTGTGAACGGTTCGGCCGTGGCCCATCGGCCACCATCTGGCTACGGAGCACTTCCTCTCAGAAATTGATTTTTTGGCTGCTCACGGAGTCAAAGTGGCCCTGAGTAAATAAGCAGGACCGATATCCTGTCAATAAGTGGTAAACTGACTGTCGCTGTCGTCTTCAGTGGACTGTGTGGACCCAAAGTGCTCTGGTCATGGGACTTGCCATCACGGTGAGTGCCACTGCAACCCAGGCTGGGGAGGGATCAGCTGCGAGATTCTCAAGAACACTTGTCCGGAACAGTGCTCCAGCCACGGCACCTTCAACACTGACTCTGGAACATGCATCTGCGACGCCAACTGGACAGGGGCCGACTGCTCCATAGGTCAGATCTGCTTTGACTTTCTTTCATGTATGATAATGATAATAAAGTTCATTTGTACAGCACCTTGCTTTACAACAAAATGAGTAAAGGATAGTGAAACGCATAAAACAACGGATATGAAAAAAAAATCTGAATAGAAATATGTAAAATATATACAATTATTTAGTTTTATTCTTATAATATTTAAATTATTTTCGCCACTTTGAATATAAAATTATATGTGTGTGTATATGTATAGTTGTTTTTTTGTTGTTGCACATTTTCCACTCGAAACAAGGACACATCTACATTTTTACATTCCACTGTTTGGCTGTGCGAGACTCAAAGCACACATTAAGCTTCTTACAGTTGTAATCTGCAAGGTCTTTCATTTTCATTGATTAATTAGTTTGTCGATGCCCATGGCGTTGGTGTTGTTTGTAGGGAAAACATGTGTTGTTTCGGTCTTCTCTCTTTTTGTTGAGGAGGTTCACAAACATGGAATTGGCGACACATGATGTCTTTATTTCTCAGAGGGCGAGCCCCATCGATGCAAGCCTTAGTTAACTTTAGATGAATGATGAATCCTTTAGCATGTGTACGTGCGGCAGTCTAATTAGTAAACTGGAAAATAGATGTCAAATGAATCTGGACAGGACGTAATGGAATGTGTGATTTAATCCACACAGATTTCTGAAGTTAGAAGGAAATTGATCTGCTGCACTTTAAAGGTGATTTGTTCTTCATCATTAATATAATATCGATAATATTTGGATGTGCGAGTCATTGTGACATCCCACTGATTCATAGTCTGAATTTTCTCCAGTGCTGACAAATGTTTTCATAGTGAATGGTTGTAAATTCTCTCATCTTGGAGTTGGAGTGTCGGTGTGATCACACCATTAAAGTTTTGGTAATCAACACTTGTAGCACGTGTCAGCCTGAAACCCAACATATGTTCACAACAAAGCTTTTGACTCCACACCTCTTACCTCTTGGGGGACCCAACATATGTTCTCTCCTCTCTGCAAGTATCACCCTAAATGTAAAATACCCACAGTGCCTCGTCTTTCCAAGAGGAGAGTTTATTTCACACCGACTTCTTCTTCGGCCTGTTTGAAGTGGCAGACGTCGTTTGTTTCTTATCTGCTCACTCCGGCGCATCTTAATTTGTCACCAGATTTGTATACAAAAGGGTTTGTCTCTGAGCGCAGGTAGGTGACATGTTAGTTCAGAAGCTGGCTCCTCCCATCTGTTATCGGCACCACCTAATTTATACCCCCCCCCCCACCCCCCCCCACTATGGACCGATTCACAGCTGCATCACTGATTCAGACAAATAAATTCACAAAGTTGTGGTTTTGTTTCCGTCCGTATTGTTTCAGATGATAGATGTGTGTGCAGATCCCTGTGACGCACGCACTCTGTCTGGTCGATGGCGTAGAAGACAGAATGATTGTTCTGGTGTTATTTCTGTTTCCTGATGAGGGGCGAATTGTTATTGTGTTAAAGCGTGCAAACATTCCGCTCACGGTTCCTTCACCCAGCGAGGACATCCTGGACCTGTCGATAGCGGAGCTCGCAGGGTGAGGGGGGCCTCGGCGTGCTCCTAAAGTTAGGGTGTTAACCTACCTGGGTGGGCGCGGGGACTCCATCTTAATTAATGCTGTGGTTCTTCTTCAATTAAATAAAACTTTGATTAACCAGCACGTAGCAGTGATCGACCGCCCACAACCCCTATTCAGCTCAAGTCAGGGACATGTTAAAGGCAGATAAACACTTTTGCACTAATGAAAAATTGATTACATAGATTGGGAAGGAGGTATCCCTTTGGAATCGAATGACTCCCCTCCAGAGGCATGTTTAATATTCTACAGTGTCGGCTCGACTTAATCAGACCCATCTTAGGTCTCTAAATCGAAGAAAAACTCTATTCAGAGCACTGGAAACACAGTTTAAAGAGCCTCGGGAAAAGTGTGGGCATAGTGGGGGTGGATTAGCTTAGAAAATGATAAAAAATACATGAACAAAATGAGCTGGCCTCTTCTTTTTTTGTAAAGCAGCAGAACATCTTTTTGCTTATTTGTGTTCCCTGCAGCCTGTGCCAGCTTTTTAAGTCCCAGTTGGTCGTTAGCTGGAGACGTAGGACAAGTGCGTGGAAATGACCACACATGTTCGTAGTTTTGTTTCTTCATACACTTTAAAGCCAGGACGTCATCCAAATGATCCTTTGGAGCATAAACCCCTGAAAAGAAAGAATAAAAGTGGTTATTTGGAGTGTTTAAACAACTGCAGGATACAGCAACACAATATACAGTCAGCTTAAATGTCATGCTAGCGGGATCTTGAAGGGCTTTATTATCGACTGTGCACATAAAAGTTATAACAGTATTTTACGGTTAATTTGCTGCTTTGTAGAGGAAGATTTATCCCAATTTCTTTCATTTTTGTCAATGTTTCTTGTGGTGTTTCAAAGTCTCTCAGCTTTGACAACTTAAATGTCGATTAAGTGTTTTATACTTGAACAAAAATATGTACGTGCGCAAAAGTTGTTGGTTAGAAGAGGGGCAGAAAGTGTTCGCTTCAGATGAAATAGCATTCACTTTTTTTCCCTATAAATCAATTACACCTGACAGTCAGTGTGAGTCCATGCGTTCCTTTGTATTTTTCAGCGTTTGCCCCGTGATGATGCCCGTCTGCCTGCATTCACTCAGTGGTCAGGACGCTCACTCAGTCAGTCTCATTCATTTTAAACACACTATAATACATCCAGCTGCTCTCTCTCTCACACACACACACACACATACACACACACAGTTCACAATCCATGTGTGCTGCCACTATGTCTGATTCTCAGGATTCAAGGATTGTTTCAAGATTCAAACTCTATTCCTTTCAAAGTTGGGCAGTCTAAAGACTCAAATGTCAAAGGAATTTCACAGTGTTTTCACAGTTTTCAAATGTCCTTCAGTTCCTTTATTTCACAGAGCAAAGACAGCACAATTGTCACATATCAGTATCTAATCTTCATCATGATGATGAGAACTTATGTGTGTCTGACTGTGCTTCCACAAGTATAAAAGTACCTGAAGGACCGTCAGCCTGATGCATATTTACGTTAAACCTTTGCTGATGACACTCAGGCCATGTCCACACTTGCCAGAACAATCTGTTTTTCTGTCTGTCTTCTGTCTTCTTTGGCATCCTTTCAAGGATATATGCATCCAAATGGATCCATTGGAAACGGCGCAATAGGCTGTAGTTCATACTCCAGGCCTGTAGGTGGCGCTGAAATTCACCAAAAACAGACAAGACAAAAAAGAAGACAAGATGGGGCCACGACACCTCCATACAGAAAGTATGTAGAGTCGCTGTCCGAGGGCGGCAAATTCCAACACAGTGCAACGTTTCTACAGCTTACCTGTTCCGTTTGGACAATCGGTAAAAATGTCTCATTGTTTCCACAACAAAGCATCTCCGTGTGGACATGGCCTCAGTCACATGTGTCAGTGTGAAAGGCTCTGTCCCATAAATGAGCTTTTCATTCAATAGCTAGTCAACAGATGACCCCTAACCCTGCGGTTGAACAGAGACAAACCGTATGTGATAGACGAACGTGTCCTCCAACACCGACTCACTTCACTTTGTGCACTGATCTTCTATATTTGTGAAGGACGTTGCCTACGGCGTATGGAATGCTTTGTTATGTGCGATGCGAGTACATGAATGCAGCAGCAGAAAAGACTGGAAGTCCTTTTCTTACTACATGTCTCTGGGGCTTTTTTCTTCTGCGACAGAGGTGTGTGTGGTGGACTGTGGTACCCATGGCTTATGCATCAGCGGTGTGTGTCACTGTGAGGAGGGCTGGACAGGTCCAGAATGTGAGCAGAGGGACTGTCACCCACGCTGCATCGACCACGGCATCTGCCGGGAGGGCAAGTGTGACTGCCACCAGGGCTGGACGGGTGAACACTGCACCATCGGTGAGCCACGGTGACACATGCCGTACACCTACACAGAGTCGACAGAAGGGCACACAGACTGCGGAGGGAAGTCGTCAAAGGGCAACTTTCACCAGTGAATATCAATAGTTGAAACTTTTTTTTCCCTGCAACAAACTGGCGCTAGAAAGATTTTAGTGATATTTCTCAAACTGCCGTGACCTGTACTTTGTCCTTGGACTTTATCCTTCTCCTTTTATTTATTTATTTATTTATTTAAAACATTTTTTTTATTTTTTTTTAAACTTGGCTCTCACATAAAAAGGTGGCTTGTGGACTTAGATGGCACCGTTGAGCATTCCTGTCTGCTCAAGGAAATGTTTTCCCGAGTATTTTCCTCCTTCAATTCTCTCTCTCTCTCTCTCTTTTTTTTTTTTTTTGTAAAGTAATTTCCAGTCCCTCACCTTTACCTTCTAATTTTTATATCATTCATTTAGATATTCCACCTTTTCGACTGCTCAAGTGGTTCTCCCATATTAGCAAGTCAAGGGCAGGTATTTAGGGAGCTGAGAAGCCACAGGAAGGCCTCTTTGGAATATCATTTTATCTGAAATGGCAATGCTTCACCTGGCATTAATGAGGATAATGAGTTCTGAGATGTCACTTCCTGTTGACCTTTAACTCCAAATTGCTCCGCACCTCCACCTCTGTCAGAGGTCTCGCAGTTAAACCCTGACACGCTGCGTCAAACAGCGTTCCCCCAAGTGTCATCTCCAACCTCTCAATATTTCCCGGGAAACAAAGATCTGCCACTCCAAACTATTCACCCTTAATTACGTATTTACAAGTTCTCTCATCAGCGAGCCTCCATCCCTTCTGAGACCCTTCTGAGAGCGGAGAGGATATTGCAGTGCGGGGTGCTGGATGGGTCACATTCCTGATCTTATTAATCTTTCCCTCCTCGGGGCCAACTGTGGGCCATCCGTTTTCTTTCCCTTTTCTCCTGTTTAAATCTCCCATCAGGAAAGTAACTTGCTTTAGATGCAGCAGGATGAATAGACAGTGTGCTACCTTTTCTTCGAGGACTGCAAGCTTCTTTTTTTTTTTTCTTCTTCAAACCTTGAATAACCTCTGCTCGCACAAAGCGCCTTTTAATCACATTACATGGCCAGAGTTTGAATTGAGGACTTCCTTGGCTATTCTTTTTGCCAAAAGCATCTAGATCCTGTTTTATATGCAAGGCTACACCCATTGTGGAGACTTTCTCAGCACCGCAGTTTAACCATGAAGGTGTTTCTGAGTGCGTCCACTGGCTCATTGCTGTGCCACTGTTAAATGGACATCACAGAGAGACTGGGAGTAAAATAACAGCAGAATCAATATGCCTGCGTATCTTGCATCCTGTTTCTGAAGCAGACGAAACTAAAACTCGCGTTTTGTGAAACCAAAGTAGCGCTAGAGCAGTCCGAAGGATTCAGTTGTGTCTTTGCATTGGCAGTGTGAAGCAGATGGAGACTGATAAGAGTGAATGTTTGTTTCTCAGCCTCAGATGCTGAAGTAATTTATGTTGCTTTCTATGGACGTGATTATGATCCCAATTGCTTTTTTTTGCTTCACAAGAAATATGTTCATCCTGTGCGCAGAAGCATCTATAATTCTGATGAAACACTTGCAGCTTTAATTAATATTCAGTTTGTTGAGTGAAAGCAAAACAGCGACTAACTGTGAATCCCCTCCTCTGTATTTCCTGTCTGTCTCTAAAACCAGTTGTCTGTTGCATGTCTTTGCCTAACCCCTTCTTACATCACTTCTCCTTTCTATTTTATGTCTTTATGCCTGTCTGCCTACCTATCTGTCCTCTCTCCAACTCCCTCTCGGCTTACTTGCATAGCCCTGGATTCCAGAGGTATCAGGTAAAGGAAAAAACACTTTTCACTTTGCTTCAGAATTATACTCCTCAAGCAGGATGTTTTTTTTTTTCTTTCCTGATCCAGCTGAACCTTTATTTAGTGACTTTTAAAAAAATGAATAAAATGGGTGAGCTTGCACAGTCCTCTCTTTCAGTAATATTATTAGTCATATCCTGTCACTCATGCTTAGCTCTTCAGCTCAATCACCACGACGGCTGTGATATTCAAAGAGATTGAAATTGGAGTAGCAGCTAAAACATGCTCTACCTTCACCTCTGGTTAAGAGGCTGATAATCTTGGAGCAAAACTGTCTGCAATTTTCCAAAATATTTCAAGTTGGCAGGTACTGTAACATCAGCCGTGTGCCAGAAGCCACTTTCTTTGCTCCCTGAAAGTTCTAATGTGTTTGTCAGTCTTAGCTTTCTGCCACCACAGAGATAAGTAATTTTCTTTTTCCAAATGTTTTCCTTTCCTCGGTTGTGTAATAGGAGCAGTCAAGATAGGATATAAAGGTAAATTGAACCACTACCCCTCCAAGGGAGATTGTCACAATCAATCCCTGCTCTTTGTCTTTCCTAGCACGGCGTATATACACCTGTTCTATGTCCGAGTCGATCATAATGTTTCTGCTGTGATCCTGCTCCCCCCGATATGTTCCCTCATCCCCTGTCCGTCTTAACCAGCCTCACACGGACCCCACGGTCCCTTCTCCTCCTGTCTTAATTCCCTGTGTCTGCTAGATTAAACACCCAGACTGGTGTGGTTTAGTCATGTTACGGCTCCTTGTCTTCACCCTCCACTTGAAGGAATGCGGTCTGGCAGAAAGTGCTCTGTTTCCTGTAACTGTAGAGACTCTGGATCGTCCCACCTTCTCCCTCACACGTCCTCCCCTATTTACATATATACTCCCTTTTCCCCTTTGATGTGTCTGTTACTTCACATGAGTGTTAATGATGTCTGCGATGGGCTATTCCAACGGAAGCCTCCGTGTCCACCGTTGATTCCCAGGTTGTTAAATGGACTCCCCCACCCTTCAAAAAAAAAAAAAAAAAAAAAAACAGCAACCAAATGAATGTTTGGCTACCGAAATTGTTGTGGATCCTATTCAAAGACAGCTGCAGAAGGTTCTCGAGCTACAATGAAAGACGGCTGACTTTAATCTCAGCAGAAAAAAAGCTCCCAAACTGTGATGTGCATTTGACCCAACACCACCGACACACATTCTCTGAATCTATAATGGGCCCATTAACAGTAATTAAACGGCGCAGCAGCTTTTACCCCCTCATTATCCAATACCCTTGATGTTTCAGCCTGGCTGTACTCGCTCCAGAGACTCATGTGAAACGACAGTGCGTTCTCACACCCTCCTTATACATCTCCCAGTCCTGTCAGAGCTGTATCGTACTGTCCGTTCACTCAGTACTGTCTTTTATCATTTTTGTCCCTCCCCTGCCCCTGTCCACTCGATATGCCCCCTTTGCTCTTGTTCCCTTTCTCCTGATTCCCTTGATCTGACCTCACTCGGCCTGCTTGACACATACATGATGTGTTGACAGACGGCTGCCCGGGGCTGTGCAACAACAACGGGAGATGCGTCCTGGATCAGAACGTCTGGCATTGCATCTGCCAGTCGGGGTGGAGAGGGTTGGGATGCGACGTCGCAACCGAAACGCTCTGCTCAGATGGCAAGGATAACGAGGGAGGTACGGAGATGTAAATGGCTCATACAAATTGTCTTTTAGCCTAAAAAAAAAAAAAAAAAACGTAAAAAAAGTATCTGTTTGTCTGTTATTGTACAAGACAGAATTCTTGGCTTTGAAGTGGCTCCTCGGTGACAGCGCAAAACAAACAAAACAAATCAATCATACATAAAACATCACTGCAAAGAATATGCAAATGTTGTCGCGGAGCAGGTTGTTAAACAGCACGCTTTAAAATCTTCCGAAGATCAATTATAAAGAATAGTTTTGACTATATATTAACACTCCGCAGGCTGGATTTCTGTCTAATGACTCGTCAGCCTGTTCAACAAGCCAGGAACGTCCCATTAGGTGACATCCACTTTTACATGGATTGAACCTGGATGTCAGCTCAGGATCACCACTGTCACTTTAATCAACTTAAGGTCACGTTAGAAGTCCTCCCTGTGCGCTGGAGCTCAACACAGAGCTACCCGGAATTCTTTCTAACGTCTGCGTTGCTTGTCTCTGTGCTCTTCCTCATCCTCTCCAGATGGACTTGTTGACTGCATGGACCCCGACTGCTGCACTCAGATTTCCTGCCAGGGTCAGACCTACTGTCGGGGCTCGCCTGACCCCGCTGCCATGGCGGGACAGAGCCAGGGGTCGGCGGGACAGCCCATGTCTAAGGGTTTTTACGATCGCGTCAGCTTTTTGATTGGACCCAGCGGTAGTCATGTGATACCTTGGGATAACCCGTTCAACAGCAGGTAAGCAGCTTAATGACTTCCTGACAGCTCTTTAATAATTTGGATCACGTCAGCTGTTTGCTGTCTCATTACCAGTCGAGAGAGACAGCTGTGTTTGTGCAGCCTCTCCAAAACGTCAAAGAGTCTCACATCTCTTTGTCTTTTCCGTTCCTGTGACAAGTGTGTTTACAGCGGTGCCACCGTCACAAGCATTTATTTCTTTCCACCTGTGAAGATTAAGTAGCTTGTGAGTGAGCTTGTTTGTGCTAAAAGCAGTCTGACGGCTGTCTGCTTGTGAGATCATGAGGATTCAATTTATTACACTGAGATAACAGGGTCATGTGGTTTTCCAAATTGGGAGAGAAGAAGCACAGCAAACAGTTCACAGAAGGGACTATTATCACTGCGCATGAATGTAAATCTTTCTGTCTTTCTTTTTTTCACACACACACACAATATATTTGAATATCTAAGATATTAGCCGGAGAGAGTTTCTTTCAAGAAAAGAATGACATTACATGAGTCCCATCACAGAGTCTGCAGGGTACTTTTCTTTTGCGTTCCTATGTAATTATTGGGTTTGAAATTTGCACTGCTTTAATGTTATAAATGATTCAAGACATTTTCGACTCTTGATAACAGTTCTTCGATTTACTTAAGCTATTATTCTCAGGAGATGTTGTTTTGAAGGACAGCTGGGGACTATCATTTGCCAAATACAGATGTTAAGTACTCATCACGCTGACATTTTTTTTTTTTTAAGAACCTAGCCTGCCGAAATAAAACCTTAAGACATAATGATTCATGCATGAAGTAGTCATTTTGCTTAGATTTTAGTCAGTGTGGAGGTTATAGTTTATGTTCCTTTGTCACATGACATATGTTGTCATGGTTACATTAATAAGAAAGGTAGCATTTTGAAAACATACCTCAACAGCTTTAACATTTTATAGTGTTGACCTCTTGGATGCAAAAGGGACTTTTGGACCTAGGACTACTGACCAGGGTCCAAAAGTCTCTCCAACACCATCTGGGACGTATTATCAGAATACATATACGTCATCACATTCTGTCATCTGCAACTGCTCTGAACTTTCAAAACAGACGCTTCGGATGTTCCTACTGTATCATATTTTAAACCAAAGATCCGTGCTGCGATGGGAACGAGGTGGACGATGGTCACCATGACGGCTTTTAGCCGTCAAACAACTGTTGATACACATATTTAACTGCTGAAGATAACGTTTTATCCAGAGCCAGTGAGCTTCAGCTGCACTTTGTGTGCAATGTTGATTAGCGAATGTTAGCATAAAACCTTACTGAAACAAAATGAAACGAAAATACCAGCAAGTTAGCATGCTAATGCCAGCATTTTCAGGAGGTGAAATCAAGTTACACACACACACACACACACACACAGCTGCTCAAATAGATTTATCTTTGTTTGTACAATCCCTAAAATTCCTCGGTGAGTTTGGTCGTGAGATGTTTTTCCTTTTATTTTTACACTCGATACACGATACCCCAACAGACTGTGGGCTTTTCAACGCAGTAAACATTTTCCTTTATATCCAAGACATGAATTTAAGGTAAACACAAGAAAACTTGTGCTACCTAAAATGGACCAGACTCAGTGAATAACTGACAAAATACTAGCAGGCAGCATGACTATCTAAACTTAGAAGACAGTTTCCAAACCAAACCCCACATTTTGTTTCAAACCAAAAGTTTTGCTTTGTGACTGGTGGAGAGGCAAATGATTGCCAGCTGTGTGCAGAAGGCTTTGGGAATATTTCCTCCAATAGTTTGAAGTAATCCTTATGTAAATAGCATGCTTTACTGGAAAATATAGAATGAGGCGACCCCCCCCCCCCGTCCCCACACATCCCCACTCCCCCAGTTGGGTTCTTCGTAATCCCTTATCCTCATTGTCTTCAGCTTACTGTCGGTTTCATGTCTGGCAGTGGCATTAGCTTCCTCGCTCAAAATATTCATTAGCCTTTTTTCCTCCCTAGAAGTTAGTTTAGTGGTCAACCACCGTAGTGCATTTTAGAAGCTCAGCAAACATGCATATTATTAAATTTGACCAAATGAATTACCTGTTTTAACTGTAGACTTAGCGTAGCAGCACAAACAACAAATCAAACACAAACAAACAAAGGCAGTCGGGGGGAACTTATAGGCTGAAATAATACATTGTAGTGGTAGATGTTGTTTATAGATCCATCTTTTTCATCTCCCTGTGATTGTTTCGGGGTAAAGACTTCAGGCAATGTCTCACGGTACAGATGCGGGAACGCTTAAAGGTCATCCCTCCCCCGGTTTTAAGGAGCCTTTGTGTAAGGCAAGAATATATTTCATGCATCCGGTCGTGTTTCAGAACTCTGCAGCTGACTCGTCCCCTGTGCAGCACAGACAATACAACGTGTGTTGTGGTTCAGTGTCTCCCCACCGGTTCCCTCACGGTAGCACATGTCCCCCCCTCACAAGTCTGCTGTGGGGTTCTCAGGTAGTGTTTTTCCGCAGCCAGTGTGAGAGAATGACAGATATGAATGCATGAATTATAGGATTCATTTCGGGAGTTCCAGCAGGTGGTGTGACTTGGCGTTTGTTTCGGGCTCGGGCTCTTGTATCATCTGTCTGCCTCGAAAATGATTTATGGAGAAAAGAGTGGAACCTTTGCCGGAGCTCTTAAGTGGCCTTGTTTCCTGAGCCGGTAAATAAAAGATGGTAGACGCCCGGCGGCCCGGGGCTGTAGCAGAGGGGAAATAAGACAGGTTAAAAGTGTTGATTGTCCTCATCTTATACAGCACAATGACCCAGAGACACGGGGGCTTTTGTCTGCAGTGACTAATGCTGGATGAGAAGTGAGAAAATACATCAAGGTTTGAAAATCCCACATCTTCAAACTGACTCACTTTGAGAATACAGCAGCGAGATGTCGAGACTAGTGGATGAATTTTACCTGAATGCTGCTCTTTCACCCTAGGAGAGCTGAAACTTACATCATGTATGTACGTGTATATACATATATATATGATTGCAAATATTAATATAATAAAATAAAATATATTCATATTTTCACATTTGCACTATTTAGCCACTTAACCCTCAAGATCTGATCTGCCTTTCTTCCTTCATGACAGTTGGTGTCAAGTGCATTTCGTTGTTCCGACTTTTTGTAAAGTGCCTCTTGACACGTCAACCACAGAGCTTTGCAGCTCCTCACATCAAGAGGGTATCTGTAACTGTTTTGAAGAGCTCGTTTCAACACAACACAACCCTTGTTGCTGCCTTTTCCTTCATTCCAAGTAACACCAGCGACGTTTCACCACACAAGCAAGCACTAGACAGTGAATCACACTTAACGGGCCCACTTGCAATATAATTACCACTTTGTGGTAAAAGCATACATAACATAACTCTTAATGATGCTGGTTAGAGTGACAGTATTCACTGTTGTTTGATGCCATTTACTTTGTCCGTGTTTTTTCCACGTCATGTGTCTTTCTACTTTTACCTTTGATTTCTTGCAATTGTGATTTCCCCTCTGAACTATTCACGGCTGTGTGTATTGACGATGAATAATATAATGCAGCAATATGAGCGAAAAGGTGGGACTCCATGCTGCAATACAGATGAAAGACTCTGCAAGAGTCATATCAATGATTTATATCTTAAAGATTTTCTGTTAGGTGTTTGCAGGCAATGGGAACATTGATCTTTCATGCCATCTGTAAAATAATTCAGATTTCTAACCACATTTGACTCCATGGCCACTTGTTGACACCAGCTTGTGTTGTTAATTCATTCATCTCCTTGTGTGTTTGTTTGCCCACACAGCCTGGTGTCAGTCATCCCGGGGTCAGGTCCTCACGGGAGACCGGGACACCACTGATCGGCGTCAACGTGTCTTTTCAGCACTACCCGGAGTACGGCTACACCATCACCCGACAAGATGGCATGTAAGGGCATCAGAAAACCCACCCTGAATATTAAAAATGAAATATACACTTAAAACTATAGACTAAATATTCTACACTGATGTATTTAGTTATTGTTATTTATGTTATGTTCTAATCTGAGTGTGTGTGAATCACTCGGTATTGGCATTTATATATATGTACCATACACCAGGGATCTAGTGCAGTTTTGTCCAGCTGAGCTGTTTGAATGTTTGAATGAACATGAAAAAGAAATAAAAATCTTAAAGATAATTAAAAAAAAAAAAAAAAAAAGAGGAAAGAACAACACCCCATCTCGTCGTCAATTTCCATGCGCCCTGTTCCAGGTCCGCCCCACCCTTAGACACAACAGGCCTTTGCTGCTGCAGCTATTTCTCTCTGTGGAGTGGACCATCCCTGAGCCCGAATGAAGAAAAAAAAAATTTAAAAAAAAACTTTTTTCAGACAACATCCGAATAGCCCTGGCTGAACTGAATAGAAAGAAGAAAAAAAAAAAAAACATCAACACACTGTGCTGAGGAACAATTCCTCATGCAAATGTCACAGTGTTGGAGGCCATTTTGAACCTGGCTGATTAAATGCATTGAATCAGGCAAGGGTAGAATCAATCTGCCTGTGGTGTAGTAAAACATGGGATTACTGTCTGACCTTCTGCCGCTAATTACCGCAGATGGGTTCTCAATAATGAGAGTGCAAACACATACAAGATAAACGCATGTCCACATATTTCACAGAACAGGGTTCAGCTCAGGTTGGAGCTTAATTTTGCAAATGGGGGTTTGAAATAGAGAAGCAGGTCTTCATTCAAATTCAGCAGGTTGCATGCTTGCGTTGCCTGTCTGGAATACAAGGCTGATGAGTGACAGAGAACTGTAACAGCTGTTATTATGAAGCACAATCCTTGATTCCCCCAGATAGCTGGGGATTAGCTGATTCCTTCAAATATTCGCCCCTGTAACTCTTCTGACAAGGAGCGTGATGAATGGTTGTGGATAATCACACCTTGGTTAGCCAACGGATCTGCTCGCTGTGCTAAGGGGGGTGGGGGGGGTTGGGGGAGGGGGGGGCAGTGTCAAAGCCCGGGCCCCTTGCAGCTGTGAGCTCCTCTTTGCCCAAAGTGGAGAGCGCTTGAGACGGAAGCTGTTTTAGGTCAGCTGCACAGCTTGGCTCTTGGCATGTGTGTGTGTGTGTGTGTGTGTGTGTGTGGTGGACGTGCATGAGCGTTCAAATCTGTGTGGTTGTGTGTCTTTGTGCGTGTGAAAGCGATGCGGTGTCACCACACAGATGCTTTACCCCCCTGGGGCAGCGGCCCCCGCCGCATATATGGAGCAACACTTCAAAGCCTCGTCCTTCATTTCCAAACCAGTAACTTCTCCCTGAGTAATGTCATACTAATTAAAGGCGGCTCACCAGAGGAAACTCACACTCCCAAACCAAAATTCAACCATCGACATGCCATGCACACACCATGCCTGATTAAACAAAAGTAATAAATTAGTCCTCGGTGAATGGTAACAATCTGGAGGGGGGGTCTGATCAGGAAAACTTTTATCTTGCATTGAAAAAGCATCATTAGCTCTGTCCTGAAAGATGCCAGGGCTGCATTTATATCGCACTCAAAGGGCTGTTCTCATTAACCTTTGCACGTCAGGGGTGGTTCGGTGTCTTACATGAGGGAGCATGAACATGTATGGCCTCCAACCTGGAGAGGGGCAGGACTGGTCAATTTATTCATCGAGCAATAAATTCAGCACCACCCCCCGTGTATTATTGCTTTGTCTCTTGGCAGCTGGCAGTGGTGTGCCAATGGATACTGAAGTATCCATACTTATGATTTCAAACATGTCTGTTTAGGATCGATTCTCATTCTAAAGTATCAATACTTTAGTACTTTAGTCAATACTTTTGATACAACAAGCAATTTTTGTTCTGTTTAAACAACAAATTCCCCTGCTGGTGACAGGGGACTATGTTACATGTACTTCCGGCTGGGTATAAAAAAAAGTGTGGGTTATAGTTATATATCACTAACTCAGTTCAGAATTATTTCATATTATTGGAATGTATGATTTCTTGGTGTTATTTAGTTATTTCATTCTTTGATTTGGCTACATGTGCTTCACTGATATTTGTAAATTTGACATGGAAAAAAAAATGAAATAGAATATCAACTTTGGTTTTACTAGGTATCGGATTGAAATGAAAATTACTGGTATCGCACATCACTAACACACACATAGGCAGGAAAGTTCACTACTAGCTGAGAATGGAAGGCAACCAAAGGAAAATTTCTATGTGTTGTATAGTTTACATATTGATTCATTTTTAACCTGATGTCCATCAGCTTAAAACACCTTTGAAAACGTTGAACTGTCTGGCTTAGAAGGTGAGATTTGACTTTTTCCTGAAAAGGTGTTATTTTGCTTAAGGGCAGACAGTACAACTTTCTCCAGAATAGGTATTGTAAGCATTAACTGACTTGATCAAATGAAACGCAGAAGGATTTAATGAGGATAAGTTGACACTTCAGAACCAAAACATACTGCTCAAAGAAAAGACTCATGTGCATAAAAGCTCCAAATTTAGACGCACCTTTAGGAACAAACTAATATCCAATTAGTATTGTGATTGACAGTAACCCCCCCACACACACTAATTAATGCCCCTTCCGTACAGGTTTTGATGGACTGAATGAATGAGGAATTAACTGTAATTTCTGCTCGATAAGCGGAGGGAGAGGCACAGAAAGTCAGTGACTGTCACAGGAGCATCCTCTAATAGGAGTGTTTACCTCTGATGTTATCTTTAAAAAAAGTAGCACAGATTAGATGGCAAAACATGACTTGTTTACAACGTGTCTGCTTATCTGATCATTATATTTCCCGTCCATACTTGGATTTCAAACTTATTATGTTGCCATGTTTGCCATGACAATAATGCCTAAATACATTTATCGTAATCCTTTGAAATGGTCGTGAGGCATGTCGCAACAGGTTCTGAATTGCTCGGAGGTTTATGTTAAAAATAGTGTCGTTCATAATCAGTTTTCTGTTTCTTCATTATCTTTGAAGGTTTGACTTAGTGGCCAACGGCGGTGCTTCTTTGACGTTGAGTTACGAGCGAGCGCCGTTTCCCCGCGCTCCACCGCACAGTGTGGCTGCCCTGGAACATTTTCCATGTGATGGACACGGTGGTGATGAAGCGGGAGGAGAACAACATCCCCAGCTGTTACCTGACCGGTCTGATCAGGCCCCAACCCCTCATCCTTGCCACGCCCCCTTTCCACTCTGTACAAGACCTCCTCGGAGGACAGTCCCATCATCCCTGAGACGCAGGTGAGACGGCCCGCCACCAAAGGGACCTGCTGGGGCTTTTGTGATCAGATTGCTTGTATCAGACGGTTTAAATTGTTGGAATTTTGGTAACGGTGCTGGAAACCACACCATATGGCTGAAAGAATTTTCTTTCTCGTATTACCCATGGTCAGACTTGCCTTTTCCTCTGCCTTTGGGCTTTGACTTAATTGAGCCATTTCCCAAAATCTTAAGCCATAAAATTGTCTCGGGAGCAACACTGATAAATGCTGAGGGCACAATGCAGCAACTCTGGAATTTAGTTGGTTCTCCATTTGGCCCAAATCAAAAATTCCCAAATCCCTTAATGCAAAAAGTGTCTGCAGTATTTGCTGTTCAAACTGATAAGGGAAGAATTAATCTGTGTACTTAAAGGAAGGAAAGAGGAGGAGGAGGGAGGAGGAGGAGGAGGCGTGAGCAGGGCCGAAACACTTGTTTCACCATGAGTGAACGAGAGAAGACGTTTATTATCACAGTGGATTTATTCATTGGCCTCGCAGGACGTTTAGTATAAGTATCGTTTTGGACTATGTTGCACAAAGACAAAGTATAAATCAGTAAATCAGAAGGTGGAAGGTGAATTATAGCCGATGTAAAAATGTCGTGGATTGTTAAACTAAGTCCATCCTCGGCCTTCAGTGTGATGCTGGCGGCCACTTGCTGAGACTTCACGCTGCGTCTTTGGCGGCAGTCTGACTGATAATGAAAATCACAGGTACTTCATGAGCAAGTGGCCATACCAGGCAGCGACCTCAACCTGGTCTACCCTGAGCTCCAGGGCGGCTGGCTACAAGCCCATCCTCAAGGTGCTTCTGACCCAGGACCCGCCTCCCCTTTGGCCTGATGAAAGTACACCTGATGGTGGCCGTCATGGGCCGACAGTTCCAGAAGTCCTTCCCAGCCTTCCCCGACCTCTCCTACACCTTCATCTGGGATAAGACAGACGCCTACAATCAGAAGGTCTTTGGCCTGGCAGAGGCTGTGGGTGAGTTCCCAACTGTGAGCGCTGACGTCTGAAGATGTACGATGTAAGCGTAGGTTCTCTGTCAGATACTTGTGCTCCCCTAAAGGCAGTGAACCTTAGCTGAACTTTTGGAGATTGATTTTCTTCTGTTTTGTCTTTTTTTTTTAAGCCAGGTACTGCTTTTGTTAACATGTCATATTGAGCAGGAGGTGTGCAATCTGAAAATACCTCAGCGCTGCACTCCGAGGGCCCCTGAGGTCTTCGTTTGTGTGTTATATTTAGGTTAGGTCTGATCTTTCAGGCCAACACAGGCACAAAAGAACGACAAATAAAGATACTATTACAGAACTATAACGTCCTATTTATGATCTAATTGTATTATATGTCCACTACTTTGCCTCTGTTGTGTTGTGACGAGTCTACGTACAAGTAAAAACCTCCAATCACGACCTTTATGATATGGACACTGATGTGCCGCATCTTTATTTAAACAAGCACCTCCCAACACGCTGTTACGAGTCACGTGTTTATCCACATTTACAGACACAAGAATAATAAATGAAAGAGCAGTGCAGACTGTGCACACATAGACTCGACCTGCCGGCTAAATCATCACAGCTGGAGGAAATTACATAGCTGGAGTGAAAGCACAGCCGGCACCCGTCACAATTTCTGCCGAATGCTTATAGACTACAGGCCTCATTGGTGCACAAAGTGCCAGACAAGGAGGTTTCTCAGCGTTTCTCACCATAGGAACCTGCCGTCATTACTTTCAGTGTCAGTGGGGTACGAATACGAGTCCTGTCTCGGACGTGGTGCACTGGGAGAAAAGGACTGCGATGCTTCAAAGGATACGAGCTGGATGCTTCCAACATGGGCGGATGGATGTTAGACAAACACCACGTATTGGACATTCAGAACGGTAAGAGACACTTCTGCTGCGATGTGTGTGTGCGGGCCAGAGATAGGAGGCCTCTGTGGGTAGCGAGCAGGTGGTCTTTACCCCGAGTCACTGCAATAAATACTTGAATCGGCATGAAATATGGTCAGTCATTCCGTCTGCAGATAGAAGAAGAGAGTTTTGAAGGGCCGATCATTCACAGTAATGACAAAATAAATCAGTGACTAAGTCACCAGGGTGCAGCGCTCGCTAAGACTTCACACCGCGCAGCTATTTCAGGGGGAGGAAGACAAGCTTTTGCTGCTGATGAAGTCTTGCTCTTTTGATGAACATCATGTTAATTTCTTGCATTAACTCCCTTAAAATGAATCCATCAGAGTCGCTCGAAGTACGATAAATGGACAAGGGTTTGTCTGTGTCACACTGGTGCAGGGGACATGAGAAAGTGGAACATACATAATGAAACTATCAAATATACATAAAGCATTGAGTCAGCGCTGAGTCTGGGGAAGCAGCAGGTCACACACTATAATCTCCAGACTTCAGTGTGTTATTACGCTGCAGACCAGTAATATGACTGCAATTATCAGCAGCATGCCTCGGGGAAGTGTGCATTGTCAGTTTGCCAGGCTGTTGTTTTGACATGAAATCCACTCCAGCTCACAGTC
>NW_027613870.1:0-32546 GCF_965212315.1 Lampetra planeri
GGAAGTCGGGTTCGATTCGTGGCCAAAGTTAGTTTCCTTTTTCCCAGGCATTGGTGGTTCAGTGGTAGAATGCGCGCCTGCCACGGGGCGGCCAGCCGTGGATAGCTGTAACGCGCTTTCTGGGTCTTTCCAGCCTGTCTCCACAGCTCGGGTTTTGAATCCACTTCAAGCCATCTTTCAGATGTCTTTGTGGACACATTTGAAAATAGTTGATTGAAAGATAAATTGAAACTTCAAATGTTAAAATAGTTCATATTTGACAGTTAATACTTAATTCAGGGTGTAATATTATTACATTAAGTAAAGTGAAATACTGCAGTATTCTATTAACTGCTAGTAACTGAATAGAAGTGTACTTAAGTTTGTTTATCACTATCTCTTTAATTCTGCCAACAACCAATACTTGTATTATTCTGATTATTTTGACTTTAGTTTTCAAAGTTTGTAGTTCCAAAGTTTCAAAGAAAGCTGATTTTTAATGCATTCAGATAGGTCCCATATTAAATTAATGCTGTAATTTTGCCACTTTAACACAGTGATATACTGTAGTATTCTACCAGAGTATATCAGTATACAAACAATATCCTCAATGTATATTTATATGTATATAACTGGATTAGGGATGACTGGATTATATGTACTGTATATACTCCAGCCATCATACCTGTGTTCTGTCTTTTGATCATTTTGTCTAAAATGCTTCCACACAACAAAGACAATTTAGTCTTTTAAAGACTGGTTGTATTTTATTAATGAACAAAGCTTTATGAACGACAAACAGTCACAATCTGTGCATACACGTGGTTAGTAACAAGCACAAACCTGATCAAATAAGAACAACAGCCCCTTATTTATCATAATCTGTTCAAGAAATAGTTTGACAATGGTAGAATATTAAAAAAGATGAGTAACTCAATATATCTGTTGACTGTAACTACATGAACAGGACAAACAAATACATATTTACAGGGACAAACTTCACACATGTACATGTACTGTATGTTCACATTGACCTGTTTACATCTGTTGACATCTATTTACAGCTGAAGAGTCACACATCCATTCACTGTGAAAACCTCTGGATCCTCAGTTTGCTTGTCACTTAAACTGCAAGAAATAGAATGACATTATTTAACATTGTGACATGATATTTGCACACATGAATATGTGAAACGATCATGATCATTCATCATTAATCCCCTCACCCTCCACACAAACAACTACAGAGATGCCAATGCTACTACACATCAACAGAACGTCATCTGAGACGGACTGAAGAGATCACTTCAACATGAAATCTACACGTGGCGATGAAAAACGATCATGTTCATTCATTGATAGCTGATCCAAACTTGTTTTATAGACAATAAGACAATAGATTGTTTCACGTCAACATAAGACAGGTGAATAAAAAGCGAACGGGACCGATCTGTTTGTAATAAAAACAGCTGAGTGTGGGACCGTAGATGCACTGTACAGTTTGATATTCACCCAAGTTCTTACCTTGAAATGAAGAATGTTTGTTTATAAAACAAGGAGAATCGCCGGTGACTCGTCCCGTATCCGCCTCGAACAGCGCCACAAGTCGTAGCGGTCAAAAGTATATTGCATTACTAGTGGTTTAGGACTGCCATAGTGAATGAATGGGAATCGGTTTAGGTCCGTTTAGCTAAAGAATCCCCGCTCCCCGCGTGGGAGGCTCGGGTTCAATTCCCGGCCAATGCAGCATCCCTTTTTACCTTTTGTAAACAACACAACAATCAGCATTGATAAACTTTTACTGCCTGTTCATAGGACAACTCAGAGGACGCGTTTGGTACTAAACCTAGTAGAGTCATGTCAAGATAAGTAGAGCTGAAAGTGTGGTAGAAAAGAAATGACAAAAAGTGATCAGAAAGCTATGCTGCTCATGTTGTTATCACTCTGGTAACAAGAGTATATTTTCTTCAAACTCTTTGGTGGGAAGAGCTCCAAGGTTGAAGGCATGGTCCTGAATGATTATTGAGCCTCTCTGGGAAAAAATCTGGACATCGTCGATAGTGGCAATATCTTCAGATGCTATCAGCAAAATCTTGTCACCCAAGCATTGGTGGTTCAGTGGTAGAATTCTCGCCTGCCACGCGGGAGGCCCGGGTTCGATTCCCGGCCAATGCACATTCTTTTTTCTAGGCAGCAGAAAGAATGTGGGAGGGATCAGACACGCTCTCTCCCCTGCCCCAACACTCTGGCCATTGACTGCAAGCTTACTCCCCGTGTATTGTAGATCGCTGCTCAACAAATGTGTTTTTTGGTGTTAATTAACTGAGACAGCATAAGAAAACAAGCTCCATTGCAGTCCAGGCTGTGTTCCTCATTTCTTAGCAATGGTAAGATTTAAATGAAATACAGGGGGATTAACCTGGTTGGCGCACTCTGCCTGATCATTAGATTGGGAATTGTACCCATTGGTGAGACTGCTGTAGCCCTGATACCTTTACAGAAAGCCTGCCAGACTTTGGAGATGAACTGGGGCCCACAGTCAGATACAGTGTCCCTGTTTATGCCATAGGGTAAACCACATGCTGGACGAGGAGCTCCGTGGTCTCAGCAGCAGAGGGAAGTTTGGGAAGGGGCACGAAGTTAATCGCCTTGGAGAACCGGTCAGAACAGGTCAACTCTGTAAGTGGGGCAGCTGTAATGGGGCGTAAGCCAGAGCTTTGAATTTGCCGGCAGGAGGCAACAGGTTTTAGCTGGGAAACCTGGAATGTAGGGTGAATATTCACAGGATCAGGAAGTTTTAAATGAACCACTGAAGGGGAAATGACTTGTCCACTGAGAATATTTGAAACAGAGCGTCAGGCTTGATGTTGCGGGACTGTGGCATATAGGCGAGAGAGAAGTTAAATTGACTGAAAAAAATGTGCACGAACATGCCCTTTCTCCAAGATGTGCCCAAGGTACTCAATGGAGGTGGTGTGGAACTCGTACTTCTCTGCCTTCATAAAGAGGCCGTTTGTTTCCCAGACATTATTTTGGACAGTTGGGTCTTGGCAGTGGTCTCTGCTCTCTCAGTGTTCCAGTCTTCCATGTTTTGTTGAAACACATTTTCTTGTTGCAAGTTGACAGGTGGCAGTTCACTTTAGTCATCATTTAGTCATTAGCATCTACGTCATCATCACTTTTCAGCACCTGTGTTTCTGGCCAACTGTGATCGCCACAGTCCAGCTTGTTTTACGGCAGCGCTGCAGGGACCAAAGCAGGGAGTGATATCACACAATGTCAAAAAGCAACAGAAAGACAGAGATCCTTTCAACTGCCAGCCAGACGGCATCACGAGACCGCCATCCAACAGAAGAGGAGGAAGATAGATGAGGTAGTGCGTCGTTACTCAGACGTGCACACACCTTGGGAGATAGGATGGTTACAAACAGATGGAAGATAACAGGAGGAGAAAAGATAAGAGAGGCAGGGATTAGAGAATGACAGAGGGATGATTTAGGAAGGAGCTTGGAGGGATGAGACATGAAAACATTTGTTTTTTATCCCAACATTTATTTGGAAGATTTGAAACATGAGTGACCCTGATCTTAATCTGCCATGAATGATGGTGTTATTGGTATTAAAACTAAAACTGAGGATGTGTCTATGATCCAGGTGTACTATCAGGAGCTGTTTTGCCATGTGATAAAAAGTGTCTTTATTATGGTAGAGTCATGAACACTGACCACTGAGGCCAGCGAGGCCTTCAGTTCTTTTGATGTTGTCTACAGTTCTTTTGTGACCTCCTGGATGAGTCGTCGTCACACTCATGGAGTTATTTTAGTTGGTAGATCACTACTGTTCCCAATTTTCTCCATTTGTGGATAATAGCTCAGACAGTGGTTCGCTGGAGCCCCAAAGCCTTGGAAATGGCTTTGTAACCTTTTCCAGACTGATGGATTTCAGTTGCTTTTTTTCCTCATTTCTTCTTGAATTTCTTTGGAGCGTGCCATAATGTGTTGGTTCTTGAGATCTTGTAGCCTACTTCACTTTCTCTTTCTCTCTTATTCTATTCTATTATAATGACTTATTGATTTAACAAGTATGGTGATAATCAGGTTTGGGTGTGACTTGTGAAATTGACCTCATCGGTTCCAAATTTGTAATTAGTCACAGTTGTTTTGTCATTCAACAAGGGGGGGGGGGGCAATTATTTTTTTGCACAGAACCAGATAGGATTGTAATTTTTCCCTTCTTAGTACATAAAATCATTCTTTAGAAACTATATTTTGTATTTCCTTGGGTTGTCTTTGAGTGATATTAAAATTGGTTTGATGATTTGAGACTTTTGTGTGATTCATATGCTAAAAAATAAAACAGAAATCCGGAAGGGTGCAAATACTTTTTCAAGGTACTGTACACGATAGTAGTGCTACATTCTCTCAATCAGTGGACTCAATATGATATTCAACTTGTTGGCTGTTAATTGAATTACACTTTATTTTCAGTATGAGACAACAACAACAAATTTACATGCAAGTCTCCCTATTTCTACATCATGTTATACAAATAATGAGTCTTTAATTACAAAATATATAAATATGTAAGACCATATGTACATCACATTTACATTACTACAGTCATTACTTTATTAGGTTTATTATTATATACATTTAACAGGTATTATTCTTTAATCATTTTTATCATTATTTGCCTTGATATTATTATTGTTAGCATGATTATCTTTATTCATTATCAGTAACTCAAAAAACAAAGCATGTTGCAGAAGAGAAAAACGGGACCATACTTGACGTTACTGTGCTTGAATGGTCAAGGAGCAGAGGCAGTCCGGCGCTCTTTTCCTTGGTAAAGCATAGAGAATTGGGCTATGTAGAGCACAAGGTTCAACAGACTATTTGTACAAGGTGATTCCAGGGCTAGAGAGCCAAAACTACATTCCAGCAGCAGTTGGATTCCAATCAGGTGGCAACGGCACAGCTTGGAATCTAGCACGTAGCTTTCACTATCCCAACATTATTTCTGGATTGTCCACAAAGAGTAAGTTAACTGCACAGGAGTTGGGTTTCTGGGCTGCGACATGAACAGTCACTGCAGTTGTACCTCCCTTTTCAATCTGTAAAAGAACTGTCACCCCGCAACAAAGATACACACACAGACACGCACAGAAGTCATGTTATTTACCTTTACCACAGTTATATTTAGCTGTCAGATCTATTAGTGCTTCCTGGTCCGTCAGCGGATTTGTTAAACCATCATTGTAAACATTTATGTTGTGTAAGCCAACTGAGCTTCCTTTTATGATTAGATCATTGTGTGTAGGTGTACACAAACACTGGCCGAGTTGTGTAAGCTCAAAAGCAGAAAAAAATAGGCCTTTCTCTCTTCAACCTCAACACACACACACACATACACTCACACAGAGTCAGCTGTCTCACTCTCACCTTCCCACTCTCTCTGTTCCTCCTCTCTGTCGCTTTTACCGTCTCCTAACCTCTCTCTTTGATCGCTATCCCTCGCTATCGCCAATCGTTCTGCTATATCTATGTAATGATACAGTTTTTGCTCTTCCTCCTCTGGCGGTTGTGCATCTGGCCGTGAATCGGTCCGTGCAGAGGTCCGTGATGGCCACCAATCCCGGAGGGGCTGTAACGGTGGCGCAGCTCCTCATTGTTGATGTAACATAGCTGCACAGGTCGGGGGATCTGGTCGCCTAGGAAGTAACCCTCATCTCCCTCAGAGTCGGAGGAAGAGGAGCAGCTGGAGCACCACGGGTCAGCAGTCTCCATGTACCCATCACCCCAGCATGGCCCACCCAGACTGGTCGGCTGCCAGCCAGCATTTTGTAGAGTGAGATCTGAGGTTGTGCGGGGACACGGCCGGTGGGGCTGCGGTCGATACCCACCTGGATCCAGACCAAACAACTCCCTGGCAGCATGACCAGAGGGGAAGCGATCGTAATCTTCCTGAACCCGTCGGTATGGCAGTTCGACCATTTGAGAAGGCCGTTCCGCCACTAGGTGAAGGGCGTTGTCGGAGCGGGAGCGTCGAGAGCGTTTGTGGTGTCGGCTGCTGCGGTGGTTCCCGTTTCCACGATGGTGTTTGCGACGTCTTGGCTGGGGCTGTTGTTTCTGGGATGCAAGTTCCTGCCCGTTTATGCACCGCCGAGGCATTCTGTCACTCATGGGAGCCATCCGCAAGTTTCCACTGCTGCCGATAACCCCGACGCGACCTTTGCTGTCAAAGCCGAGTGGCTGTGGGCCATCCCAGTACTGCAGCGGGTACCCGACTCTCAGGGGGTCATACAAGTTGTTGTTGTAGGGACGAGAGGAGGACAGTGACTCTGTGCTGTGGAACTGGACAGAGGAGCTGAGAGTTCCCATGTTACTTTTTTCAGACACATTCACACCAGAATCCTTACTCAGGTCTGGCATGGAAAACCTGGACAAATGCTCCTGTCGCTTACTGACCCCGTCCAAAGAGTTACCTGTTTGAATTATAAAGCAAATGTTTTAGTTTCATTCCTACCACAATGCATCACGCTGGATGTGTAACACTGTACCTGTGGCATTGGACATAGTTAGGGAATCCATGGATCCACGAGGCGTCTGTTCTAGAGGAGTTAGAGGATCGTTGAAGCTCATGGCATTGATGGGGTTCCTCCTGGTCAGTGGGGGCCTGCCGTCTCTCTGGAATCCATGTAGGCTGATGCTCCTCTTGTCAGAGAATCCCTGGTTCTGGCTTGACATCTCATTGAAGCTCATTTGAGTGCGTAGCTTGTTGGGCCTGAACTCATCCTGGCTGTGGTGGATCCAGTTTTCATTGAAAGAGTGGCCCCTCAGAGCAGCCATGGGGGCACGCTTACCTTTGCCTTGTTCCTTGCCCCAGGAATCAGGCCTCTTTCCTGGGTTGATGGGACTCTGGACTGGAGGATGGATGTTAGCATTGGGATTGTAGCCCTGTCGAGGGTTACACTGACCTAACATATGAATTGATGGAGGAGTGGGAGAGGGTTCCCGCTGTGGGGCCTCAAAAGAAGCAGGGACATAAGGGTCATCTCGGCTCATCCAAACCTGGTTAAGGCTTGGGGCACGGCTTGGAGTGCGGCTGGGCGTACGGTTGGGCGTCCTGCTCGGGGTCTGGCTAGATGACACGCTCAAAAGGTCCATCTGAACAGACAGGGGATCTATTTCTGCTGAAAGGCGGTCAGGCATGGGGGGTGGAGCTGACTGGCGAGCCTCTGCACTCCTTCGCTCCTGTTCAGCATTCCTGCGCTCCTTTTTACCAATCTTAGTGCTGTGACGGGACTCGCGGGAACGGGCGCTCTGGAATGCAGAGTCTGAGGAATCTGACTCATCTGGATCCTGATAGAAATCAAACGGATTAGTAAGCTTAGATTTCATCTGTTTCAAATGAACTGGTTTTGTACCTGTCCAGTGCTGCAGGACCGTGAGCAGAAGATCTGCCCCTGCTTTGGTAAGAAGGGCCGGCCCAGCAGGGATCGTTTGCAATGGGCGCAGCAGAAGCACTCCTCAGTTGCGTGCCAGTGTTGCCCATCGTATGTCATTTGGCCCTGGTCAATACCTTCAGGAGCACATACAAGTTTACAACATAAATCATAGAAAAATACAAGTCGACTCTACGCAGGGTTTTTCGCTGTAACCAACTTAAAAACGTTAATGTGATGGCACCTTATCAAATTGTATGCTGCCAATGATCACATCCCACTATCTGATTTTAGCCATTAGCTCATTTTTATCCTCTCACTCCTTTAATGCACAAATTTGTGATTCTCTACATTATTGCAGGCTTTTACATGTAAGCCCGAATCCATTTTATCAGCAACTACTGAACTCAAGAAAGTAATTCACAGCACCAAGTCAACCTCTCACTGTTACTGGAGCTCAGACACGGACTCCGCCTCTCTGCAGCTGCAGCACATGAAGCTCAGAAGGCTGAGAACACACATGTGGGATACACGGATAAAGTAAATGGCCAACAACACAAAAGCCTGCTTCACCTATGTGTTCTCCACAAGCGTCACAGTATTCTGCATAAAGGGACTCAAAGCAGTTGCAGCAGTGGGGTCGTCCATCCTTCATGATGTAGCGCTGCCCGCCAAGGGTGGTCTCACACTCGTAGCAGCAGAAGTGCTTCATGTGCCAGTGCCGGCCCTCTGCCTCAGTACATTCATCAGCGAAGATGATCTGCATGGTTGGGACATTTTGTTAATTCAGAATACTCCAAATAATAAGTTAAGTAAGTGCGACATCTTAAATGATTTACACTGATTCCATTGCATTGATCATTTCTGGGTATTATATTTGGTGTACTTCAAGTTTGTTTAATTAGACGCAACAGCAAATTTTTGAACATCATAATTATCAAAATGTCAAGATGTGGAATTTAGCTCACTGAATACTATCTGTTGTCTGCACATAGAAACTAAAAGACATTAAACAAGACATCTAACTACAACTTAACCAAAATACATAATCAGATATGCAAACACAAAACATTAGCCTGTTGCTACAATATGCAAGCTTATACATGTCTACAATATATGATAACATTTGCAGACATAAAATATAGAAATATCTCAGTCCAGTGTAGAAGCTACGAATGTTCATATGTCGGGCTTACTTGTAACCATGCTTTCAGTTGTACTGAAAGTAGCAAGAGTGGGGCTTTCCCTAACCAGGACCGGAAGGCTATCCCTATTTGTCCACCTTTTATAGAAAGTAAATTTTTACTATGTTGGTCCTACTATGTTGGACCTCAAAGTCATCTCTGGTGTCTGACCTGGTACCAAGACCTGTGAGTTTTTTTTTCGTGAATATATTCCTTAACAGGAGTGGGAGCTGAAGCAGGCTCTTGTGATTACTTTCAAGTTGTCATAACTTAAAAAGTTGAGTTTCTTTAAAACTATGCAGTGATGATAAGAGGGTGGTCTTTTATCATATATCTGAATTTCTCTATTACATAGTTATTCCATGGGTTTTAGAACTGTGGCGCATGCAAACGCAAGCAATTTTCAGAAACTTGGAGATCACAGAGTGAAGACATGTTTTATCTGAATTTGTTTAAAATTAAAAAGTAAAATAAAAAGTTGAAGTTTGTTTTTTTTGATGTTTCTTCAAGGTCAGATTTGGGCGACTCCAAGTTACTTGTCGTGGGACAGTTGTAATTGTAATTCCTCCCTGCTCCAAAACACATTCAGTCTCTTAATGTCTAATGCTAATGTTGTTTATTAAACATCATGTATACTGTTGTAACATGTCATAGTAGGCACGTGTTATTTAGCCAATGTTGAATATTTTCAGTGCAAGTGTAAGACCAGACCAGCTAATGTTATTTTCATATAAGTATGTTACCTCCTATAACTGTTCTTTTGGAGAGCTGTATCCTACTAAATGACAGATTTCAAGAGTCAAATTGAGTTGGAAAAAACCTTCATATCCAATATTGTTGCTCCTCAGATTTCAGAATGACTTGAGTTTTGAAAATTTCTTAAAATCCAGTTCCCATACCAGGAGTTGAACCTGGGCGAAAACCAGGAATCCTAACCGCTAGACCATATGGGACTGTTTCACATGTAAATAACAAATAAACAGCACGTCAGCAAAATTCCGAGTGCTGTTCAAGATCAAGACAATAATCTGCAATTTCATGTCTGATGTGGATAATGTAAATACTGGAAGCAATCTTGTCTAATAAATATAATACCTGAGCTACGGTACTTAATTATACCTAGAGTAAACAAACCCTGTTAAAAGTTGAGAATACTGGTATTTATATTGTCAGACTGTGCCAGCTTGTCTCACAATACGGTGCAAGCAAGCAGACTTTCTGAGACATGGCAGGAACACTGAGTCATCTCCTCACTCCAGACAAACTTTCAGCCAGCTCCAAGTCTTTAAGCTCGAAACCATTCAGCCATTTCCAACGCTGAAGGGCTCCAGGCCTAGACAGACGCACCTCATCACAGGCACAGCAGCGGGGTTTCAGCCTCTCGGCATGGTGCCGGCCACAGTAGATCTTGCCATCCTGGTAGAAGTAGATGAGATCCACCAGCAGCTCCTCACACATGCTGCACACAAAGCAGTTAGGGTGCCAGCATTGTCCATGGCCTGCCCTGGCAGCAAAAACCATAATGTCCCCTCCATTTATCTGACCGCCACACTGTAGGGG
Organism: Lampetra planeri; assembly: GCF_965212315.1. Classification (NCBI taxonomy): domain Eukaryota; kingdom Metazoa; phylum Chordata; class Hyperoartia; order Petromyzontiformes; family Petromyzontidae; genus Lampetra; species Lampetra planeri. The sequence goes on from NW_027613870.1 coordinate 10,168, forward strand.
AGCGAGGAGGGGGGTTGGAAGACAGAAGATAGCACTTGAGATATATAGGACCAGGAAAAGCATCAGAAAGCAGCCAAGGTGTAAGGTCTACCACACAAATACCCTTTTTATACAAAAATAACTTTAGGATTATTCCACTAGATGAGCGAGGTAAACGGAAAGCACCGACAGCACCTTATCACAGATGGTTCCATTGATGTTCAGGGGAAAAGGGCGGACACTGCCCCGGCCCAAGTTTTCCTTCTTCCGTTGGTTGCTGAATAACTTCAGTTCTCTTTTCTCCTCCTCGTCCAGCGCGTTACAATAACGCACCTGAGCGACAAGTTCACCTGTAATTCTGCTGCGGTTGCCTCATTAATCTCATAAACCAGGGTGTTCCCTGATGGTTAGAGGCCAATTTAACAACGGATATGAATGTTCTGCTAAAGGAAAAACAAATATTTACCTCATTGTCATGTGGCGGCAGCTGGTGTAGCAGTTGTTTGATGCGATACTTCTCTCCGGGGCTGTTAATGTATGGGACCTTCTCCTCTGGTAAGGAGTTGTAATACTGATGCACCTGTCACGGAACAGAAAATACGTACAGAGTTAAACAATGCAGCTTTATTTTTTTTAATCAGTTGTCATTGTGTTTTATTTGTGTCACCTCCACAAATGGTACATCATACGTTTTGTCGTGGTTGCACACATGATACCATCCTGTGTTTTGTGTTGTGAAAAGCACTTTGTGTGAATGGGTATTATTATTATGGACATCTGCTGCTATTATTTCATGAAGGAGCGTTAGCAGACTGGGATTATTGTATCTGAACAAAATGTATTTTGTACATCAGCAGAAGAAACCAAACCTTGCTTGTTGTTTGGAATTCAGCAGCACAATCTGTTGTTAAGCTCCAGTTCACACAATCAGACGTGGAGAGCGAGAGGGACAGAAAAGTGACTCAGTATTCCGGTAGCCCGACCACCTCTTTAATTCTCTGCTGTCAGTGAATGACAGTTTCCTTGTCTGGGTTATTTGAGGTTAAGGTGCTTCCTTAACCTCAAGAGGAGCCGAGAAGATGGACTCCACCAGTTGCCTATCGCTTTATATTCAGATTTGTTTGTTTGCTTCATGTTGGACAACAATTGCACCTCCGTTAATAGCTCATGTCTGTTTGAGCAAACAGGCTCCATCGCGCCACATCCTGTTTTAATGTGCTCTCATCAGGACATTAACAAACCGAATGTGTAGATAAGCGTTGATGAATGCCGCCAGAATCTGCTGGACACTCAGTGGCACCGCTGCCATGAATTGTTTATCAGACAAATAAAAGTTTTGATGAGCAAAACCAGAAATAATAAACCTTGTTCTGAAAAATATACAACTCAATAACCTGCACCACATGAAATCCTTTCAAAGTGTATGAGTCATATGAATGGGCACAGGCTTCCCAATCTTTGCATTCATCTGTGGTGAAAAGCAAAGAAAAGCAAAAGGCATCGACAAACGCTGACACCTCTTTTTGGATGAGAGCGGCTGCAGCGCTGTTCAGTACTGTATCAAGATGGCTGACTGCTGAAAGTGAGTGTTATCAGACGAGCCTGTCATCTGCTACCAGAGCTCGAGGCGGCCTCTGGTGCTGCATTCAATAAATAAAGACGTTTTATATGTCTCTTACAGCATAACTGACAACGTAAAAACAGTGAAGTAACTCCTGTGTGTGTGCGATTGATTAGATCAGCTCGACGATGCGCGCAATTAAATTGCAAATGAGTCCAGTCTCGCTGTGACATTTAATGTCATTTCATGCTTATAATTGAAACGAGTCATGAAACTAGAGAAACACACTGATGAACCAAACCAACACACTGAAACGTTACATGTCCAATAACATGGGAACGTGCAGTGCTGCATGTGCCAAGTTTAGGTGTGCAACTGTTTTTATTAACATATGTCTGTTTCATGCACACAGAACCACTGTACAATCTCTTTATTATTCATTTTATTTTACACTCTGAGACTGTTTTGTTGGTTCGAGTCCCTATACATGCATGTAGTCACAACGATACATCTGCTCAATTCATATTATATCATATTTATTCATATCAAGTATTTCATCCATGCTCCCTCTCTTCCTTCTCTACCATCATTATTGACTCTCACTGATATCTACTCGTACAATGCTATTTCTATTTTTTATACTTTGGTGGGGATGTACTTTTCCATAACCTGAGGATATGCTGTGACCATCCTGACCTTTAGAATGTTTTGACACTTTGACACCCAGTAAGCAAAACTTTGGCGAGACGAGAATCTCGATCTCCAGAGCCTTCTCCAGGGTTGCTCTGTTACTTTTCACCCTCTACAACAGGGGTGTCGGACTCCAGTCCTGGAGGGTCGCTATCCAGCAAGTTTAAGATGTCACCCTGCTCCTCCACGCCTGATTCAAACCAGCAGCTCGTTACCCAGAGACGGATTCAGGTGAGGTGACATCTCAAACCTCAAATCGTATTCTACGCCATCTTTCTCGCTTTTATGTACATGCTCCATGTCTTCAGCCTGGTACATATGTTGCAGTGTTTTCGCTGTTTTTTTTATAAAAGAGAATAATGTCCCTCCTTTCTAAAATGATAGCTCTAAAAGCATATTACAATAATAAATCAGCTAAAACTGTTTTAATGATTGGCAGATCCCAAGCGTCCTGTTTTTTTATTCTTTTTGCTTTTTAATTTAGATCTTAATTGACATCACCAGTTTGTTGTTCTTGATTTTTCTGATGGTGTTTGTGACAGTGAAAAGTTTCTCAGATGTGAGAGAGAGTGAGAGCGGGAGAGAAGTAATCAGCTAATTGCGTCCTTGTTGTAGTTCAGTCATGGGTGTCGCCTCCCTGGACGTGCTCCAGTGTTGGTTTTACCACTTGACAGCTCAGAAATGTCCTTCAATTATTCCTCCTTGAAAAATCTGGCAGCTGAGCCACAGTGATTTACCCTTCACACCTCCTTCTCTCACCAAAGAGACCAAACCACCATGAAGGAGCTTTAAAAGCAATCTACTGTCTTGTTTCCAGATCAGCTCATTTTCAATAACACACACGCTTTGTCTTCCAACAAATTCACTTCTTCTGACTCTCACTTCAATTCAACACAGTCTGTTTGTCAAAAAAACAAATCAAACCGGAGGTAAATGTCTGTGACCCTATGAAGGAGGGCGCTTTGTGTACCTGCTCGGGACTCAGGCCTGGAGGAACCCAGGCGTACTCCTCCAGTGCACATCCAGAGTCGTCATCAGACGTGGAGTTCCTCTGGAAGTCGTACATCAGCTTGGTGATGGTCTTCTCCATCTCCAGAGACATGGCTGTCACAACATGCTCCTGTGTACAAACTGCTTCAGAGGACGCAGGTCGACCTGATGAGGAGGGGAAGACAGATGATTTACAAATGAGCTGTGGAACTGTGGAATGTCACCACCGCACACAAACAAATCCTCCTGAGTGATATTTCAGTCTAATTCTCAAAACACAGAAACACGACAATCCATATTTGTAAAATGTGTTCAAAGTTTATTAAAGGATCAGTGCGTAGGATTTAGAGGGATCTCTTCTTCCTCTGAAGAACAAACAACCTCGTTCGTTTCCTCTGTTGCCTCTCATTCATCCACATTGCGAACATATTAAAATAAATATATTTTATAGGGGTTTTCCTCCCTGGGTTAGGGTGACAATCACACCAAATGCTACAATACCATATTTAAAAAATAAAAAAATTGCAATTTTAATGTAACTTTATAAAAAATAGAACCATCACCCAGATGATGACTAACAATCATGTGGTAATAAAAGCATTTAAAATGTGGAAAATGTGAAACCAGAAATTCATTCGGAGCATGAATAAATTAGACTTCCAGCTCTGGAGGCATTTTAGATACATACTGTTGCCCCCTGTTGGCCAAAGGAAACAATACTCCGGGCACCTCTGCTTTGACTTTCATTGCATCACCTAATTTTATAGAGTCTATAGTTCTTAGAGACACTGGGAGGTTTCAAAGAAATGATGGAAGAAGATAAAAAGTGATCTTGATTCCCTTCACCCTGAATCTAAGGGTGCTTCTTCATCTAGGAGCCCTGAGTGTGTGGAAGAGCTAATGATCAATCTGGCTGGTGATGAAATTGTTCAAAGAAGCAGACTGATCGATGGGCTGACCGACTCTGACATCAGCTGACTCAGCCGTATCAGCGTTCTGAGCTTCAAGCGATCAATTCCTGCTCACTGGGAGAAGGAACAGCTGCACACACTTCTAACACATGAATAATTAACAGGACCTGGTGCCGTCTCCACCGGAGAAAAATTCTTATTATTCTGCAGATAACTTACACAGCCACGATGGGAGGAGAAGAAAAGAATCTGTTTATACATGATGCATTGTTGTTTTTAAAAACTGTTGAGGGGATATCATGTCAATATGTGAAAAGTCAAAGTGGCGTACTCTTTGATACAAACCTATTGTGATCTATTTTTGTCTGACACAAAGGACACACCATGATTGGCGTGGACATTTCTGAGTCCAACTGGTCTGTGGGGCAGGTCTTCTCTGCCACGTTCAGACAGCAACACGCTGTCCAGTCTGGAACGACAACGTTTTCCACACTGAGTCAGCCTCTGTCCACGTACCGTTCTGCTCTCAGATGGTGTTGCTGACTGCTGCTGAGGCCAATAACCGGATGCTCGGTGTGCATTTATACCTCTAAACATTCTTCATTTTTCTTCAGTATTAAAGGTTATTTGCTGCCTTCCTAGGAGTCACTTGACAAACAAACCAGGTTGAGTTGACATCTTCATTCACTTTCATGCACAAAATGGATTCATGATTTGTATTATTTTCTGAGAGGAGATGGATGAAATTCTGGTGAGGAGCATGTCAAATTCATTTTTTTCTGGCCCAGTGGGAAAAAACAACCCTGTCCTCTCAACGATAAGTTCTGTCTCTCTGTCCTCAAGGAGGCGTCATGTTGCAGGTTGCATCTGAGAGACTTCTCCATGTCCTGCTGGACTTTGCAACGACTATTTTCACAGTTGATTAGTCATCAATTACTGTAACTGTGACTAGTCAGATTATTAGTTTTACAAAAAACAATGAATTTATGAACTTTTTATGAACTTTCCAAAACATGCTTCCTCTTAAAATGTTCATGCGTAGCTGAACTAGTCTCACAGTCTGCCCTTTTCAGAGAACAAACAGGGCTTTTCCACTCCACAGTTTCAGCACTGCTGGGCTTGACTTGACTCTAACCGGCTTTTTTGCATTTCCACTGACAATCTTACTCGATACCAGACACTTGTTTTTTAGAACCCGCTCCGTTGAGGTTCCAAGGCGGAACTAAACATGTCATGTCACAGAGTGAGTTAGTCACTACAGAGAGAGGGACGTCGCAAGAGCTACCTTTGACACTGGAGTCTACCAGCAGTTTTAATAGTTCTGATCGCGATTCAGTTCTTCATTACTCGTAGCGTTCTCATTAAACATGTCTGATGTTATAGAACATGGCTCATATGCGCAAAACAGACACTGTGCCGGTTAGTGAAGCACAGACGTTTTTGTGATTTCTGGTCGATTAGAATGTTTGTTGTAAGAGCTGGTTGGAGAGACCGCAGCGTAGACTTCTGTGTTGGCCATCGCGTCCTGCTCCATCTCTTTTCTCTGGATCTGTCTGGTTCTAGTTGCCGCAAACAATCACAACTTCACACCATCTCCATGTTCTACATTGTTGCGGCAGTTATGTGCAGTCGGTGCTGTGACATCAGAACCTGCATCAAAGAGGAACTGAATTGTAAGGGAACAGGACCTTAATGGTAGAGCTGTGTAGTGGAAAAGCGCCAAAACGTTGCATCTCACTGTTGGTGAGTGGTCGTTTTCCCAAACCTCAATCCTTTTTTAATCTCTGTTGGTGTCGCTTCAGCCTCTTCCATGAGGGTGCTTCCCCAACTGTTCCCAGCACAGCGTTTACTGGCGCACAACTGTTAATGTGCTATCAGTGGATCAAAGGATTGAAAGAAGTGCGATGATGCACTGTGCGCTTGTTCATTGGGCCCCGGCCAAACATTGTTAAATGTGGCATGGCACGCCAAGGGATACACACACAGCCTGTGAACAACCCGTCGAGGACCGTGGACTATTTGTGGACTACCCTACATAATTTACATCAATGGTCTTCAAATACAAATCATTAAGGTTCACAAAGAAATGTTTCAGTGAGTCAAAGGTCTGCTCATTAGTCCATCGAGCCACGACAGGTCAATGCATCCACCGCCAACAGACTGTGGTGAACTGGAGAAAAATAGGATGCATGACTCAAGGTTTGACAACAAGACATAATGTCCTAAATGTCCTGTGTAAAATCAAAACTTCTTATTTTTTTTACCAAATGAACAAATCCAATGATATGAATAATTCGTTCTTTATTCATGTTGTGGTGTCATTGATGTGACCAGAATCCTGCTTGCAGAACTTAGAAGATCGGTCACTTGAAAATAGCTGCGTTCTGTCTCCTATTGGTGTTTCTGATCCACTCACGGTTTCTTGGGCCTTTTAAACACATTGGTCTCGGAAGACGGAGGAGAGATTCGCCCCCCTCAGACCACACAATTTGCTCAGCGTCCACAGAGCGCTGTCCGGCACTGCCAGTTGAGGACCACTTATTTTGATACTTTCTTCCTTTCTCCCCTTTTAAAAGGATATTTTGTCCGTTTTTCCTCACCCTGACTGGGGTCTCACGACAGAAGGTAAACTCTGTCGAGGTCGTTTGTGCCGTTGACAGCATCCCTGGATGCAACCGTGTCACCTAAATGCTCCTTCTGCTCAGCAAACAACAAGCTCTCAACTCTGCTTTGTTCAACATTGCCGCAGCTTTTTTGCCAAATGCGCCCGGCGATGGAATGTCTTCTCCAAAGCGCTCGTTCAGCCAGTGCAGAAGGCTGCTGATGAGTGTGTGACTCTCTGACGTAATGTGCTCACCAGGCTGAGCGATTAGTCATGACACGCTCTTCTGTTCATCCCCCAGCAACACGAGAGGAGAGGAGACACAAGTTGTGAACTTCTGTTTCCTGGAGGAGGCATACTTCAGGGCAAGTCATGCCTCAGAAAGAAGTGGTAATATATTTGGGGAGATTTTTTTTGCCTGATGGGGCTTGTTCGCGTGTGCTTCAGTTATCAAACGGGAAACCAAATGAAACCAGTGAATCTCAGAGGAAGCAGGCGGCGCCTTTGTAATTGTGTTATTCATACTTCCCAGTTCATATTGAGATTCAGGCGGAGCCGTACTGGGTGTTATTGCTGATTGCATGCAACAAATTCTACTTGGCAATCCATTAGCTCCCTCTCATTCAAGATGGGAATCTTTAAAGTCATTCTATTCGCTTTCATCTATTAAAATCTGGCAGATGCTCAGTGATGATTCCAGGAGCAGCTGTGAAAGGATCAGGATGTCAAACGATGTGTCAACAAAAGAAGGCACTCATATGTCAAACAAGATATTTTAGGTCCCAAACCATCGTCACACCTTCCAGGAAAGTAATCGGGGATGTCAACACACCGGTCTTTGCCCTCCGCTGAACACGCAGTCTACAATCATCACAAACAATCTGTCCTGACATTCAGAAATTAACCTTTAATCCACGCGAACCTAATCAGCAGCATTAGAGACACTTGACGGTTTCTCTCATCTCCTTGTACTTTGTGACCTGGAGTGTTTTTTCTGTGGTGTGAATGATACCCCTCTCTCGGTGGGGTCGCACTGTGCAACCGTGTAATTGCATTATTAGAAGACAATATAAAAGGAGCCTACCATTTATGTCGTATTTGATCGAAGCGGCAGGTGAATGAAATCTTATAGTTGAGTTTCAGCATGAACCTGAAAAGAACAAACGCAAGACTCCCCCGATACAGTTGATTGTAATTGAAAGTGCTGATTGATAAAGGAAATTAAAATGATGTAGCAGCTGATGTGACATGTCTTCTGCAGAAAACAATAAAATACAAAAGTAATAAACCAAGAAACAAGAAGGTTCACATTTTGTCTTGAGTTGAGATTTTTGAGATTTATAGGTATTTGGTCAGAAGGTTGGAAACCAACGGTTTCTGTCAGTAATTTCCTGTGGTCCCTTATTAAAATGCAGATCGAACAAAAAAGACAATCTCAAAAGCCGTAAGAGAAGTACATGTGATAACTCCCCGGATGGTGGGAGGAGACAAACGCTGTCCAATGGTAACGTGTGGGCACACTGATCTGATGTCATCAGAGAAGAAGGTTTAAGGCCTGAGAGCTTTAAGGAACGATAATTACAGGGGGCCTTTGTTGTCATGGTTACTTCAGTGACCACAAGGTTATGTTCAGGGTCGATAGTACGTGTATGTGAAGGTCTCGGGACATAAACGGTTTCAGTTTTAACTTGTGTGTCATGTTATTCCTCTTCTTAGATGCAATTTGTAATAACTTATGATATTATAATATCACATCGACGATCACGTTTTCAATCTTCTGCAGCGATTAGTGAGCGACTACCCATGGCAGCCACAAGAGGCAGCGAGGAAGCACAAAACTGTAACTCGGTTGGTGAGTTGCCGTGGCAACCGGTGGGTGTGCATAGTCTCGAACATCGTCCATTTACTAGATCCTAAAGACACGTATGTGCTCTGACTGAGTTAACAAGAAGGCAGACGGAGACCTGTGACATGTTTTCACTGGAATTCTGTAATGGACATCTCTGTAGGCACATGGTGTTTCTTCCAGAACATAAATCATCACTGGACCTGTGTTTGGTTGAGCCAGGATTCGCCTCCCCCTCCAGTCACATCCCAATTAGCTGTGTCTTCATTTACACATAAATTAACGGAGATTACTCAACACCCTTGTGCCAGAGGAGGGAAGGGAAGATCTGTGTGAGATATCGGGTAATTCTGACAACAGGAAGGAGAGGCAAGACAATGGCTGTAATTTCTATGAGCGCATTCAAACCGATCTGGAAGCAGATGGAGAGAGAGAGAGAGGGAACTAAAGAGAAACAATAGAAAGCTGTAGATGCAGTGTTAAGAGCAACGCTTTTCCTTTTTCACGTGTCATGCTTCACCCACCTCCCTCCTTCCTCCTCCCATCCTCATGTGCCTCTGACAGGCTCTGTGTGGGCGTGCATGAGAGAAAGAGAAGGAGAGCGAGTGATGGGGAGAAAAAGCTCTTGTTTATGTAAAAGCTGACATTAGAGGAGGTGCTCGGCTGAAGCGCAGAGCCCGACCGAGGCTCCGTTAACTCTTCACGGGGAGAGCAGTACCCGTCAGAATCAGCGTGGAGTTACACAAATCCCCTCATGTGTTTTCACCCGCTCAGTTTGTCAGCAGCAATTTGCATTTCTTGAGGCTGACAAAGTCCCTTCTTCTGTGTACTTAAAAGTCATCCTTGAAGAAGACATGAGACCAGCGGGTTGTACTCAAGGAAAAAAAAAAAGCTGCCAACAGTGGAAGTGTCGAAGTTCTAAAGTGCACACAAAAGTCAAAGGATGCTGATTGTCTTGACGGGGTCCCGGTTGTCGTATGTGGGCAATTACTTCACTGCAAACAACTGCTGTGTGTAATTATCATTCCAGCATACAGTGATTAATCCCCCTTTGCCTGTGGAGGATTCCGTACCGTGGAACTGCTCAGCATTTGTGGATGCTGCTGTTAAACCGTCATGTGCGTGAAAAACGCGTCTCTGAAATCAGATCCGGCACATTCAAAGACACATCGTCCCGGCCTCTCCCTTCACAGCGACGTTTCAAACCGCTGTTCGACTGCTTCACATTCTCAGAGACTCGGCACATTTGCTGATATTAACGCCCGGGTACAGTGAGACGTCTGAAGTTTATCGCCCAGATACTTTGCACTCCCTCTCCAGACTCTGGAGGACCCCTCTGTTTCTGAAGGTTTCACACAGACTCTGAAGGGAGGATGAGGAACTGTGGCGGACAAATATTCTGTGCGACACAATTTAAGGTCAATTATTGACAAATTGAAATGCAAATTACAAGTGTGTGCGTGCGTGTTTTTGAAGTGTTCTCGAATATTTCAATTGTTCAGTTGATGTATTCATCTGTTTAGGAGCCCAAACCATCAGCAGGTGAAACCAGGGGATGAATTCAAATGATGAAATGAGAACACAAAAAACAATACTTCCTCACTCTTGTCATCCTCCTCATACTGATCATAGGTGTCGATGTCAGGAGATACGGTGGGGACGTGTACCCACCCCTTTTCGTCAAGATTTGAGATTTTTTTTTAATGACGGCGATAGTGGAGTCGGTTTCCACGACAGAGTTCCAGTAGGTTTTTGGTCTCAGACAAGCGAGAGAACAGAGATGGCGCAGAACACGATCTGATGGACTGATTGACACACTGAGTCCTTAATGGACCCGTCAAATGGAACATTCTATTTGAACATTCATCTCAGGCATTCAGTGATGAATTTTATAAAATGTAAAAGACTTCCAAAGGGGGGTCTCCTGTACCCACCATGTTTCAAACCACGATGATTGAAACCAGCCTCATCACCTCCATCCATATCTTGATGCAAACGGTCAGCTGGTAACAGGAGTAGACGCCGTCTTTAGGGATTCACCAACACCGACGACGGAAACATTAACCCACTGCTGCACAACTGCGTGTGTTCACGAACTTACGTCAGCCCAAAATGTCAACTTCTGACCCCCCCCTCCTCCCGCGCCCGCTGAACTCCCAATTACCCCTGATTAATAGAAAGGCTGGCACACATGCACAGATTCGGCTCACCCACATCAACACTGCCTGACGCTCAAGCTCCAGCCTTTCAAGCCCCATCCCCCAGTGACGGAGGATTTATCTCACGCAGCCGAGCACAGTAACACGCCGTACAGCATAAGGAGCCGGTCGCCATGGAGTCAGCCATGATTGAGTCAATAGAGTAAACCCTCCCGTTTAGCAAAAGGATAAAGCATACAACAGACTGAGTGCGACGCACAACAAGAAATATGGATTTTATGTATCTAAATACTGGAACAGACGCACAGGAGCTGTCTAACAGCTGGTTCGTTTGAGGAGGAGAGAAAGTAGACTGCAGGTAAAAGATGGTGTTAAGATTAGGAAGCAAACTGGTTCAGTGTCCTTCATTCCTCCATCTTGGTTCTTAATCCTCAAACACACAGGAGATGTGTGTGAGTGAGTGTGAGGTCTGCGTGGCAAATCATGATCAAGGACGCTCATGAAAACATGAAAAGAAACAGTTTGATTGTTTCTTTGAAGAATCCCTAATGTCGGCGAACGGATCGAGTTTCGATCGTCTGTCGACGCGTCACAAGGCCCAGAAACCGCACACCCTTCGTCTCAGCGACAAACAGCTCTGATGTTGCACCAGTCGGCTCATAATCCAGTTATGAGGATTAAATGCTTACTGCAGCTTATTTGGATCACAACTAACAAGAATGTAATTGAAAGGGGGTCGACCCTGTAGGGTTCAGTTGGCAAAAAACACACGGAGACAGGCCGGGAGTGGGGGGGGCAGTGCTGCTGATAGAGGTGGGAACGTCACATGCTCAGGTTTGCCGTCTCGCGCACGCTTGTTTGCTGAGCCGAGGGGACGTTGTGTTGTGGCTGAGCATCCTTACAGGAAAGGACACACACACACACACACACTGATGTGCTAATTGCTGGAGGTGTGCTCCTAAAGTCAAAAGTGGGACTCTCTTACCTACAGATGCGCAAAATTTCACAAGGACGTGAAAAGCTGTAATTAAAGGGTGACACATTTCTGCTCCTCTCCCACTGTGTGTGGGATGGCCTGAAATAGAATTGCAGGGTTTCAGCAGGCAAATCGCACTCTCCGCCGCTGCACAGGCACCATCCTGTGAGGGGAAGTGCACGCTGCCGGTGCTCAGAAGCCATCCTTTCTTTGTGGCAATTTTCAAGAATGATTTGAGGGGACAGGCGTGATCCGGCGTGATGACAGGCGAAGCAGTGGGGCCCGCCACATGGGAGCGACTTTGTGAAATGGCGACAGGAATATATCTCAAGTGTCCAGATTGAGTCTGTGACCTGTAAGGGGTGTTTGTGTGTGTGTGTGTGGGGGGGGGGCGGGGGGGGGTACAGCTGGGCAGGCAGGAAACGTTCTCCCCCGACTGCTGCTGGTGATTAACAAACATCCTATTGTGAGATGCCGCTTGCATCATCTGCTCCAGGGTGTCGTCTTTAATATGGGGCTTGTGTGTGTGTGTGTGTGTGTGTGTGTGTGTGTGTGTGTGTGTGTGTGTGTGTGTGTGCGCGCGCGCGCCTAGGCGTGTATTTATTTATCTGTGAGTATGTGTGCGAGGGAGAGAGGAGCGAAGGACTCTGTTGCTATGCATTTTTACACGTCCTCCCACTGGCCTCGTCACATGTACCATCATGGCAGAGTGGATGTGAACACAGAGCCGAGCCATTTTTCCTGTGATGCACTTAAGCGGTAAAAGCAGCGAAACGCTCCGCACGCCGTCACAGATTGGACACTTCCAGGAACTGTCTTGGTCCCGTGATTGAAAAGGGCTTGATCCTGCTGAAACTGCTTGTTGTTTTCCAGGATTGCTCCATTACTGCCAGGATTCTGGGATGTCAGGAATGGGAGATGTGGTTTGAAGTTAGAACACTGTTCCTCTGCAGTTTGACCTCTGCTGAGCAGTCGGGGCCTGTAGCTTATTCTGCAAATTTGAGTGAGGCGCGGGGGGCGAGGGGGTGGCTACGTGGTCAGAAGTCGGTAGGGAGAGATGGCAGAAGAAACCCCTCGACAGTTTAGAAGTGGAAAGAAACAGAGTTTGGATGACGTGTTATTGGCTTTTCAAATTAAAACTCATTGAAAAAAAACGACTGATGGTTCACAAAGTATTTGTCAGAAGAAAAGGAAAAGTTCTCACTCTGCTCCGTCACTCAAAATAAAAGTGTCTCCCTTGAAGGACAATTGTTTTTTGTGCGAAGTCGGCCGAACCCATCTCATTAATAATATTGACATTAATAGTATTTTCAGGAGGGTTATTTTTGTTTTAAAGAAAGGAGATTGCTCGTGCTACTTCACAAACTAAAGTGTTCTAAATTGATAAAGTGTCTGTCTGTCTGTCTAATGCTGACAACAGATTCCCTGTGTTTGTTTTAATTAATGTCACAGAGAAAACCAGAAGCTCAGGGTTTCACATTTGGAATACATCCCACATTCACTCTTCTGAAAGCCATCAGGGATTTTTTTGCATTTTTATTTATTTTCCTCCCGCTAGTTTCGTCCGCTAATGTTGTTTACATATTTTTCATCTCAATAAGTCCGTCATATGAGCGGTGTCAGTGGATACACGGGTGAGTCTCTTCTCATCCATGTTGGACGAAGACTTGAAAACAATCAATAATTCTGTTCCAGTGCATAAAAACTAGAGCAGCCAGCCTGTTTTTGAAAACGAAGGACATCACACATTTGTGTTAAAACATAGGGAGTAAAGATAGAGATAGATAGATCGATAGATTGACACTAAATTCACCATTCTAGCAGCATGACAGATCAAAAGGACACTACAGAAATGAGAATGGGGAAACAGGGGACCAGAAGGACCAGAAAACAAAAAACACTATCACTAGTACTACCGCTGGTGATACCGCTGGTATTTTTTACTTTTTTAAACCTTGTTTTCAATTAGACTGTTTTTTCTTTACCTGCTGTACTATTTCAGAATTTAACTCACCTTTATTCCTGGACATTTATGTTAAGCATTCATTGTTTTTATCATAGTTGTTATATCTTGCACATTTTACTATTTCCAAATTTACATTTTTTTTAATGACTCATCTATCATAGATTTCCACTTTTTTTCACAGTTGGCATTTTGATTGATTGAAACAACGATGTATTCCCATCATCTCTCCCACCGAGGTGAATGCTTTATCATTTCCAACCGTCACAGAAGGGCTGACAACTGCGTGGATGCCGCCATATGGAGAGCATTTATGCCCGCCGTGCATGTGTCGAGTGTTGCGCATATGAAAGGGACATCTTTTGGGTCTCAGCCTGGCGAGGAGTTGTCTCGACAACCTTCTGGATCACCTCGCCGTGTGCAAACGTGTGGAGACAACACTGGAGAAAGTACATTTCTTTACGTAAGCAGAGCTTTGAACGGAGTTAGGGCTCTTTTAAATGTTTCTAAAAGCCAAAGAGATCCGCCGACAGCTACGTCTGTTTGCCACTCAAGCTTCAGGTGGAGGGGAAATGGTGTTAGATATGTAGAGCAGGGTACCAGACCATATTAAAATGAAATGGAGCGAGCAGCCATGGAACGCATGATTCATTTAACGCCCTCTATCATTGTTGTAGCCAGTTTCTAAGCCAGTGCTTTTGTGTGGCAACGCAATCAACAATGGACAAGTAATGACTCACACCAGTTGTTCCAAACCGCACAAAGAAACACAAAAAAAATTAAAGTTGCAAAGAGGGGACTGATCTCAAATGAATCCAGTAAGAGCCAGCGACCGACGCGTTTGTGTATGTACATTGAACTCTGAAGCAGCTGCAGGTGTTTCAGGTTCTGCTCCGTGACTGAAGAATGGTTCACAGGCTGAGAGGAAAGGTGAAGTGGGCAGCAACTGGTGACAGCACGATCACATACAGACTGGTGGGCGCCGCCATTTTCTCTGATAGAACCTCTTTACTGACCTCTGACCTCTGTCACAGGACACTCACTGCTGTTTCTGAATAAAGAGTCAGTTGGGTTTAAGAGATGGACAAGACAACAATGGCAAGAAACGTGTACGGTCAGCTCTAAAACACAATCAACATCTGAGAAAAACCTGGTGGCCGACCACAAGATGTTATCCACAAATGTGTGTGTGTGTGTGTGTGTGTCAGCGGTGGGCTGAGGAATGAGAGGAACAATTAGGATTCCCACGTACTGGCTGATAGAGCTTCTTCCTTACTGGAAAGTGAAAGAAATATATAATGAGGCTCAATAAGACGGTAGATAGCAGAATGAGATTCAGTGAAAGAAATGACTGAAAGTGAGATGCAGATAATGTGGAGCAACATAAAAAAGGATAAAAGGATCACTGTGGAGGGGAGGAGATAAGCAGTCCGGGGGGGAAGGTCTCCGTTCCTGACTGAACTACAAATGAAGACCAGCCATCCTTGACGCCGCGACGTTCCAGTTCCAGAGTGAATCGCCGCCCCAAGGCTGTCAATCAATCTGGGGGAAGGAATGGGCTGATGGTGTTTATGCTCGCAGACATTTTCACTTACAAGCTTCTACATATTTCATACGCGCCTCAGTCTTAAGGAGAAGTTGTGTATTTTGTATATTTGCTATTTTAGGAGGTGCAGGTGCAAGAATCGATCAGTCCTCCCTCTGGTCTTTGATCATTTCAGTTTGCTTTCATCCATCCGTTTACAAATGTGGAGATATAATGTGAAAAGATGTCAGAGATCCATCTGACATTCATCAGCTCCTAAATGATAGGTAGTTGTCACCAGCAGATGGCGATTGTGTCTGCATGAACGATGGAGCTCATAAACTACGAACAGAAATCAGTTTGGACCAATCACGTGGGTCTGTCTGATGGAGGTGGGGTTTAACGGTCCACAGCAAAGATGGCTGCGGGTGAAGAAGAGTGGTTGTTTCAATTATCTTTGGCATCTTTCAAAGACGAACAAAGGATCGTTTCCATTCCATCGCCATGTCTCCGTCCAACTCTTCCACTCTTCTCCAAAACAAACTCTGACATTGGTTCATTTCTCGGCTGACGTCACCTTGTTCTGATTGGTCGTTGCTCTAGCCAATCGTGTGCAGTGGTGCGCCCATCGAGTTGAAGGTCTATTGCTCGATGCCAGAACCTTTGTCTTTCTAGATGTGGCTCTGGTTTTCCAGCCTAATAGAAGCTATTAACTTGTGTCTGTTAAAAGAGCCAGAGGCTCATTTCACATGGGACTATGTGACGTGTTGATCAGGACGTGAATGACGCTGCAAACCCAGGACAAAATGAGCACTAGGACTTCCCTCTTGGAAAATTCATGAGATGAAACCACCAATTAAATTACCATTGTGGTGCGAGACCTTTCCAGATGGTCCTCTGGGGTCTGTGTGTGGCCAAAATAACAATATCAGGGGCCAGCATCAGTAGCAGTCACCTACACATTAGACGGACCCAGCAACATTAAGGGCACTAGTGGGAGGCTATAAAAAGAACACAATATAAAACGACCAAATAAAGGGGGGTGTGATTGGTTTGCCGTCTGTCAGGAGGTCCAGGCAGGAGAAGAAGCATTACTAATAGACACTGAGGTCATGTCCACACGTGACAGCTTTTTTTCCCTCTGTCTTCCTCGGCACATTCAACAACACTCAAGAACATTTTCATTCAAATGGATCCATTGGAAACGACTGGGCAGGCTGTAGTTCATCCTCCAGGCCTGTAGGTGGAGGTGGAGTTCCCCAGACACGGAGAAGAAGAGACGGTGGAACAGCACTTCCCGTCTACCGAGCAAGTAGACGTTTGAAATGAATATCATTGTACCCTATTGGACCATGTTATCAGAGAGTGAGTTCTTTGCTGATCAGGACGGACACAGTCACGGTGACCTCAACCTTTGACCAACAACTTCTACTCAGTTGGTCGTACAAGTCCAAGTGAACATCGATGCCGGAGTTCGTCCCAGGTGTTTCTGTGATATGAGGGACCTGAAAACACGAAACCTTGGGCCGCTGCGGCCAACGCAGAGGCATAAAAACAGAGTAGAGCCGAAGTGAAGAACAAAGAGAAGCAGCAGCAGAGAGGGGAGAGGCACAAAGTGTGTAGGCTGCACCTTTCCAAACTCCTGACTTCCAGGGAGCCCGGAGGGAGCGGCTGAGCCCTGCAGAGGGAGCGCTGTTTGTTCACTAAGACGAGTGGATTAACAGTGATCTTCTTCCTGCTGATGAGGGGGCTGATGAGAGGCAGGTGGTGCCGCAACGGAGAAGCTTTGTTATGAGGTATTGGAGAGTGTGAGAGGTGTAATGCCCAGTTCTCATCTCATCGGTCCGGACTGATGCCGATCACAAGATGGAGACATGAGTATGTTGGTGGAATTACACAGCAGCATGACGAGCAGGTCCAATTAGAAGGGGTGGTTCACCTGCTGGGTTCATTCACAGGTTACTCTTCTCCAGTTCTTAACTGACTAGTGGTCTTCCAGCAAACCACATTACACTGTAATGAAAACACTGAAGGTGAAAAGGAGACACTAGACCAATCACTGAGAGTGGACACGTATCTCAACACTCCAGCCATACGATACATTCATGATACAGTGAAGCCTCCTGCCGATGGGATTCGATTCGATTCGCCCCTATTCACAATGCGATTCCATGAATTATTTGAGGATTTTAATGTATATTTTAATTTATACGGTACAATATGATTAAACACGTTACAAAGAACTTACAAGCCCACCTCCCGTCTGTATCGGACCACCGATTCAAATCGGTGAATCTCTCCATCCCTAAGAGACACCTCCATCATTTTTCATCATGAGTTATCTGGGTGAGGATGGAGTACGTGAGTTAATTACTAAATAAACACGACGGTAATCAGTTACTTTATGGAAATATTCAGGTCTGTATGTTCATCAGTATTATTTTTCTGTCCCGATTTAGGATGTGAATGAAGGATAATGATGTTAACTGGTGTGTTGAAGGTGGAGAACTTTCAACACGTCTTTGACTTGGATTAAGTCATTGAAATAGTTGCACGCTGCAGTGAATCAAGTTGAAACCCTGTGCGGTTTGAGTCTTCATGCTGCAGCATCCACCTCATTACCTCGTTTCTTCTCTACAATCGTGTGTGGGACATTTCAAACTAGAGCCCGGCTGATGTCATGATGCCAAATGGCCCGAAAAGTAGGTGCAGATGGATTTTCGGACCAGAATCACCTTGACCGTGGACTGTTTGAAGGAGCAAAGTGAGTCATAAGACTGGTGTTGACGAGTCCCGTGTCACAGACATGAGCACCTGCAGTGTACAACCACACAGCTTCAGTACCACAGTAAGACTTAAGGAGGAGCTTTTACAACGACAGTGGGAAGGACTTTAGTCATCAGACAGCACATGAATGCAGCCTTCCCTCAGTCCATGTGGAAATCAAATCAGGCTGTCTTTACTTCGAAACCGAGATTCAACCCCATGTCCTAGTTGGCTTAGAGTATTTATAAAGAAAAAAATGATGCCCCACATACAACACCTTCAGATTTGACCTTAAAAACTGGCTCAAAGCTAACCAGTCTTGCCACCAACATTTAGACGTTTAATTTTGTTTTTATCAACCCACACCACTTTGTATATTACGTTTTTTTCCTCTGTCTTGTTCTTTCTTTTATTTTTTCTCGTTTCTTTTTCTGTTGACCTGTGTGGGGGCAACAGATGTAAATCAGCCTATGGCTACAATCCGCCGTGGTGTGTTTACATGCATGAGCCTCTTGTATGTTCATTAACATGCACAGTCCCGACCAAGTACATGAAGTAATAATAATAATAATGATAACATTGGGTAACATCATCATTAGCGGATCCCTCACCATAATGGACAGCGGCAACTCATTAAAACATCACTGCAGAGCAGAGAACATGAATCTGCCCTCCAAAGCAATATATATTGTAGCGTGTTGGGGAGGGCGGGTGTGAGCTGTTTCGCAGCATGTTTTGCTACAGTCTGTCTGGGAGTTTAAGCTAACATTAATTCTGTTTGAATCACCACCGATTTTATGTTGTAAATTCGTTGATCTGTTAAGTTTTTAAGTACAGTTTGACACCATAAGTGAAGATATGTGTTTGGGTAATGACCTCCCTTCATTCAGGGGTTTGTTGGGGTGTCAGAATGCAGAGGAACGTCACCCCGGAGTTGAGTGGTGTTTGCGGCTGACTGTCCTGTAAGTTAGACTGCCACAATATATATGAGTGTGTATATGTAAGGTTACATGTACTAGTTGTGCTTTTAGTCTTTAGGGTTTTTCAAATTTATTTGAATTACAAATACTATTCCAGATTGTACGTAGCACTTGTTTGGTTGGTTCTATTCAAGGATCTTTCTTTATCAATGTAAAATAAGTTACTGTCTAGAACATTTACCAGAGAGTAACAGCTGACAATTCGTGGTGGAACCCACGAGTCTACATTTGCATCTGTCGTATAAGTAGAGAGTTGTATTTATACGTTGTTTTTTTGTTGCTTTGTTTTAACAAAATTATCCACAATTGTGACTTGGATAATATGGTGATTTTTAATCATTTGTACAAATTGAAGTATTAATAGTCGTAATGCTACTTATTCATCGTGGTTCAGTGGTCATCCACTCAGTTTGACTTCTTATTTGTTTGATGATTCATTTCAGTTTGTGGTAAAATAATCACATTTTGGCTCAACGAGATTCTTTCATCAACACTTCTGTCCGGCTCAGCGACCGGCCAACGCCAAGAGAAGAGTCAGGCTGCTGACAAAGAGGCACAAGGGCAGCAGACATTAGTCCCAGGGCATCATGGGACCGGCTCCTCAGGCGTCCACTGAGGTTTCCAGACTTGGCTGCGCATTGTGCGTCTCCTCCTCCCATTCCGCACATCTTTGACGGTGGAAAAGCTGCGTGTGTGTTGATTTCTGCTCTTAGATGACAGCGTGTGCTCTTTGTTCCGTCGGTGTCTCGTGACGGGGTCTGCAGTGAGCCGTGCGAGTGTCGGGCTGCGTCACCGCTGACTGTAATGGCTGAACACTGCAGAGTGGGAAAAACACACTGCAGCTTGTGCCTTTGTCTACAAAAACACATCATTCAGAGATTTCCCATCAATGATATTCGATCGTTAAGAGAGTTTTCAGCCAGTTGGTCATGCACCTATTGACCGAGACAAGACGCTCTTAAGTTGCATTTCGACTGCAAGTAACTTTTAACTACAGCTAATTTATCAGACACGTGTTGTGGACAGAAGATCAATGACGTGTTTGTGCATCAGTTTCTGAGCTGGTCTCCATCTGCGGCGCCTCAGTGGACACAAACTCCCATTTTAATTTAATCAGGCACAGCAGGACGAGCTCATGAGGTTCTGCCTGGAACGGACTGCGGCGCAACACACACACAGACACACACAAAGGTTTCATTTCCTCCTCAGAAGCTCGTCTAAAAACACATTGTTTTACCTACTGTACAAACTATCACCATGGCAACCCAGTTGTCCTAAAAAAAGCAACAAAACGGATAAACCCACATCGCAAAAACCCCCATGCCACTTCTGACAGACTCATCTGTAATGGCTGCAAATCTTTTATTTGCTCGCACATCGTCGATGAGTGGGACATCAGATGGGGGGGGGGGGGGGGGTTGAGTGCCCACACAAGTCCATCCACTTATTTCAGTGTTGCATTCTGCTTCATCGACCTTATATAAGAGAAAGGTCATGGGATATTTATTATTTAATGGCTCGACATGGTGTATTACATTATTAAACACCTCGGCGTCGTCCACAAACACACGCGGCGTGACACCGACCCGGGGTCACGTCGGCAGAAAACGGGCCTGAAACGTCTCTGGACGGAGCCGACGGTCACGTCTGATGATGTCCTCACAGATTCAACAGGTTTAGAACAACACAGGGGGCCGATGAAGACGTAATGGCCGAACTGAACACGAAACACAGCACAGCTGTAAATACTACACTGTAAATACAATACTGAGGGGGGGCGCTGGTGGCGTCAATGCGATTGTGTAACATCTGACTGAGCCACCTGACCTTTCGGCACACCGGGGACATAAAAGCAGCACACAAGCAGAACCATACTGTGAAAGCGCCGTGTGGGGCAGAGCAGCGAGCGCTCTGAGGCTCCCGCCCCACCCTCCCTGAATCAGCCGTTTCTGTGGCGACCAGAGCGCAGAGGGGGTGTTTGAGGGAGGCGCTCGTTGATAGTGAAGAGACATTTCAATTCCGGTGGGTGGAACATGGATGGATGGATGATGTCGGGGTGGTGGTGGTGGTAAGGTGAGTGTGTTGCGGGGGGTGGGGGGAGGTGGGGGGGTCGATATATTGAGAGATGGATGATAGAGGGACGTGGTGGGGTCAGTGGGGAGCTGGGGTTGATTCCTCAGCATCACAATCGGTGACAGATTGACAGGTGGAGGCAAACAGCGGGAGGGAATCGTTCAGGCCTCTGAAACGCCCGCGTCAATCTGAAACCTCATCTCAGTGCCACAGACCTTTCCGCTCCGCTCCGTCCGTCAACACAATCAGACCCTGACGTCAGCCACCGCGCACCAAGTTCAAAAGAACCGACGCAACAAGTTGTCTTCTGGAAGGATGAATTCTCTGCGGTATAAACGACTCACAAACCACCGTCGCACACAACCGCATCCCAGGATGCAACAGCGACAAGTACTGCCAACATGGAGGAGAAAGGTGCTTGATTCAGATCACAGATCAGAGAGGAGCTGTGGTGGAAACGATGAAGTGCCGTCAGCGGGGAGTAAGTGGACATGAGGGGCAGTCACATCGACCGTTCTGTCGCAGGAAAAAACAGCAGACGTTCATCTGCTCATTACACATCTCTGATTCGGTGAAAAGGAGCCAGCACCTCGAGGAGCGAGGCAACTCCACCTCGGCCGCATCCTGTCAGCAATTAACAACGGGCAGTAGTTGTCAGGCGAAGAAAAGCAGCTGGATGTGACATGTCAGCGCTGCAGATGCGCTGTCAGTGGTTTTCAGAGCTCCGGCCCAGACGCATGCACCATTCGCATTCCAGCACCTGACACGTCTCTCTCCTCTGTTTCTAAACAATCCTGAGGAAACAGCAGCAGAAGCTCCCACTCCACCCACTTTCTGTCAGCAACACATGGATGTACATACAGGGGTGGTGGGGGGGGGCTCAGACAGAGGTAAACAAGCCTTCGCAGATTGTTTAAAAAAAACAGCTCCACCCGTTGCAACTAACAATCGCTCAGGAAAACTTTCAGTAATCAACACTGATCTAAAATCAATAGGAATTACTCATCGATCAGTCCCACAACAACAACAACAACAACAGTCATCCTGTCAGCCTCACCTGCTCGTGTGGATGCTGCTGCCAGAGTAGCGACTCGCTCACACTGGACACATACCAGTGGTCAGACACCAGCTCAGCACTCTCCTCCTCCTCCTCCTCCTCTTCTTCTTCTTCTTCTCAGAGACAAACACCAGCTCTGCCTCTGCCGCCTCTCCCTCAGCTCTCACACGTACTGTGGCAGCAACGGAGGGTAGGCTGGGGGCTGCAGACTCATCAGCGCAGCTCCCTCCCTCTCCCTCTCTCCTCCTCCTCTTGGTCCTTCCCTCTCCCTCTCTTGCATGTTTTAATGGATTAATTGAGA
>NW_027613871.1:0-32546 GCF_965212315.1 Lampetra planeri
GACCATCATTTGTTTAAGAGTAACTGTCATCTGCACCTGCAGATGACCTGCAATTTCCTCCTGGTCAGTCATTTTATTTCCTTGAAGACGGGCAGCTTCAACTTCACCACATGGTGTGCTGTCTTCAGGTTTATCCACACACAACTGCAGAGTGGACAGCGCTGTGTGTGGGTTGCTATAGAAACTCTGAAGTGTTGTAAATGAGCAAGAGCAATGGGAAGCGGAGATGATGCCGTTGTGTATCGGAATAAGAGTTTAATCTGTGGCCATATTGATGAATTAGTTGCATGTTTTGCGTGACTCTGCTTCTTTTGAACTTTGATGCAGCAACTGTGATTGTCAACAAGTGAGCACATGACTTTTGCTCTTTCTGAATGAAATAAGAGCAAGAGAATAACCGTCATTTGGAAATGAGATCACATGTATAAAATGAATCGCAATTCTTTTCCGATTTAGCGTGCCGCTCTAGTGCGCACCCAAATCTTTTGAGGGAAAATTCCACAGTCCTGGTAGAGAGCGCAAAGCTCACCCTGAGTATGCTGGACGCACTCCACACAGCCACACGTGCTGTCCTTTGGCGACACTGCAGCTGTAAACCCAACATTTGTACAGCTTATCTGTTTGCACGACCCAGTGCCTCAGCTTGGTCCAAGTTCGTACACACAACACATAGTCAATTCATACTGTACAGCTCACTCAGTTTCCCTATTTTTATTGTTTGTCACACCCACAACTATTCAAAGTCAGGGTTTTGAGAAATGCAGCGGACTAACAACCAGCATGTAAAATGCATTCTGAACCACTTTGGCAGGTCCTTATATTCACAATTATCTACTTTAATACATTACCTGTTTTACAGTTATGTAGGTAATTTTAGTTATTTACCAATTTGATCTTACTTATTTTGGAACTTCTCTATATTCATTATTTACATTTCTGTTCTTGGTCAGAGCTGTTGAATGTGTTCGCTGTATTGAGCAAATTTCCCCTCTGGGGATAAATAAGATATTTCTGATTCTGATATTCCAATACTATCCCCAAACTTTTTCTTGCATGGAGATGAACTTACGTTGCCTCAAAATGAACATATTCTATAAATGGAGCTACGGTAGTTGCATTTGTCTGTGCGTGTGATCCAGATGTCCTGTTGTTGCCCTCCAGAAGATGCAGAGGGAACAATGACCTCAACCAAACTGGATGACTGCCAGCAGGAAGAGGCAGATACCTAGAACTCAAAATACCAAAACTTGATTACTGTTACTTTGATTAAACTATGCAGTCACATGCCCAAACATTATCACTTCTGGATTTTTTTTTACAGGTAACTTACTCACAGTACTCCAGTGGTTGATATTACACGACGTGGAAAAAACAAGCACTTTTGTACAATGTCCTCAAAGGGAAGTGGTCAGACAAAAACACAAAGTGATCTGGTTTTAATGCCATCGTCAAATGTTTTTGTGTGGGTCTCTCAAGAGCCCTCTTTGCTTTTCCTCACATCCCTTTCCTGTCTGCAAGAGGAAGTTTGACTTAGTCCGGCTACTTCTTGTCTGTTTTCTGGAAAACATAGCTTTGGATGGCACAGAACAAATCTTTGACTTGACTGACACAATCTGTAACATTTTGTCTCTCTCTCTCTCTCTCTCTCTCTCTCTCTCTCTCACACACACCACACACACACACATCTATTTTTGGCAGAAGTTGTGTTTTTGGGCAGCCCAATTAGCTTCACTTGATTAAGTCATTAAAGCCGTCCAGCCATTCCTAAGTGGCAGACCAAAGCTCCTGTCACATCATCATCTTCCACACTGCCGGTCCCATTGTCGAGAGCTAGGTCCTTATGTAAGAGGTCTGTCCACAGTCGGAGGTCATGGTTGAGGTCAGGGTTACCCAAACAAGATGGAATTTAGAGCAAAGTTTGGCTATTATTCATCAACTCATCCCAGTTATCTGCTTGTGTCTTCCCTTGTTTCTGTTTTCACCAGGTGCCCAGGTATTTGTGTGTTCATATAACTTTGATTGGTTTCACCAGGCTTTGTTCAAATATCTTTATCAGACTCCCACGCTCTTTGTTTTCTCTGCATTTTACTTTACTTTACACTGTCTGGCTATTTTTCCATCAGTGCAACGGCGGAAGGGCGCTGGGAAAGTGTCATCCCAAAAACAAATGCAAAATGTTTTTGACTATTTGTTAAAACACTCCCGCCAACTGCTTACATCTTTATTTTCCCTCACTCACTTGACATTCTCTCCATCTGACCCTTATCTCTCCCCCCCATCCTTGCCTCTCTGTCTCCAGGTGGCCATAAAAATCGTAGATAAGACCCAGCTGGATGACGAGAACTTGAAAAAGATCTTCAGAGAGGTGCAAAATTATGAAGTTGCTGAAGCACCCCCCACATCATCCGCCTCTACCAGGTACACACACCCCTCAGAGACGACCCACTTTTCTCAGGTCCCACCCCCCTACACTCAAGGCCCAATAGGTGAAGGACGGACATCAGGACGATCTGATTTTACCTGCTGATGATAGTAGACATGCTGAGGAAGTTTTTGTAGTTTTAGGCTTCTTGATATGATATTAGATTTTGAAAATGACCCCGATATCCACATTAACTGACTGGTTGTCCAGTTCAATAAATATATGTACTTGTATCCGTGGTTTATTTCACTCACATTTCATATGTGCCTGTGGCTTATCCTAGGTCCCCTGATTGGCTACATCTGTCTATTTGTATTAGCTGATATCTTGACTGCTTGCACTGAGTCTTTATGCCTGAGTCTTTAGCACTTAATGCAAACAACTAACATGGGGTTTCTGATTTTAGAAGTATAGAACTGATTTGTTTTTGTTTTTTTCCCAAACTGACCACAAAACAAGGAGCAGTTGCAGAGTTGAAGGTGGCATGTAAAACCTTTTTGGCTACTTTCACCAGAAATATCAGAGCAGTCAACCAGTCTACACTGGCTGTAGAAGCATCAACCTAAGGTCTTGTGAGAGAGAAGAAAATGAACCAGCCTGTCAGACAAACTTTTCCAACATCCACTTTAAAACAGACACCACAAAAATGCTATATTTAAAATATGTACAGCTATTTTTTGAAACCCCCTTCACATATGTACATCGAACACGACACTGTACGGATGCCAGTTTTTGTTCTATTTAAATCTTTTCTGTCTGCACCAAACAGTGCTTACTCATTGTGTTGTGTAACAGGTGAACCTGCTATCACTAAATGTTGGTCTGCCAGCAGGGCTGCTGGTCCTGGTTGTTACCACTTGTTTTTGTCTGTAGGTGATGGAGACAGAGAGGATGATCTATCTGGTTACGGAATACGCCAGTGGTGGAGAGATCTTCGGTAAGGGGATTTCCCTCCTAGCTTGATCTAAATGGAAACTTTTCAGTTCATCATCCAGATCATCAGCTGTCAGTGAAATAGGCAAACATTTCCTATATTTAGACATATTTTAAAAACATTTTTTGTTTTTAACCTCTTTTTGTAATGTTGTCAATCTCTTTCCAAATTTTTGGACCATGACAGGCTACAGAGTTGTTTTCCCCCTTATGTTGTATTATATGGTGAAAATGAATGGGATTCAGTCACAGATGGTCTTTTTACACAAAGGGTACAAGACTCAAGAAAAACTGTTGGAAAATGGTCTTTTTTAATTTATCAATGCGAAACCTGTCAAAGTTTATCTTTCCTTCTCCTGCACAGTCACAGTCAGTTTCTTGTTTTTTTGTGGTAAATGGCAGAAAAAAATGCTCGACTCTCTTAACTGTGCAGATCACCTGGTTGCTCACCGGCTCGTATGGCAGAAAAAGATGCCCGGAAGAAATTCAAGCAGATTGTGGCAGCAGTGCACTTCTGTCCACTGTCGCAACATTGTCCACAGAGACCTGAAGGCTGAGAACCTGCTGCTGGACCAACAACCTGAACATCAAAATTGCAGGTGTGCTGTGTGTGTGTGTGTGTGTGTGTGTGTGTGTGTGTGTGTGTGTGTGTGTGTGTGTGGTGAGTGTGTGTGTGTGTGTGAGTTTGCTTGCACTGAGGAATGTTGGGATGGGTAACTTGATTTAGTGGTTTTGGGCTGTCCTGCTGTGTGTGGGTGTAGGCAAGTGTCAGCATGTGCCTTGGAAACATTTCCCTGGCTGATTGAATCACTCTGCCGAGGAAAGTGGTGAGATTGAATAATCCCGTCCTCTGCATTTCCTGTCAGACTTTGGCTTCAGTAACCTGTTTTCCCGAGGCCAGCTGTTGAAGACGTGGTGTGGTAGCCCCCCCTATGCTGCACCAGAGCTCTTTGAGGGCAAGGAGTATGATGGACCTAAAGTTGATATATGGGTGAGTAGATGATGTAATTCAGTGCTCAGAGCATCTCTGTCCTACAGGCAGCATCTTGAATTTCTGCAAAAAACATCATGGATATCAACAGACTAACTATTATTTATTAAAGTACTAGTAGAAACTGCACCTCACGCATCCCTAAATCAAACCAACTATGAGCCGTGTCATCATATATGAACATTGTGAAGGTTTTTAAGATTGAAGGAAAAGTCTGAATGAATGTGGCGAAGACAAATGATGCAGAGGATGTTGTAATAGTTGGATGTAAAGTGTAGTTTGTGTATGTAACAATAGATGAGCTGCTCTTCCTGATAAAATAAAGAGAAGGCCATCAACCCATTTCTGAGTGGTAGAATAGTCAGGTTGAAGTGCATGAACACGTGATCTTATGTTCTCTATCTGATCTATTTTGTGACCATCTTTACAGACATCTGTTAATTCTCAGTTTTTCGTCTTGTTTTCTTTGGTTAATGTGTACAGAGCTTAGGGGTGGTGTTATACGTGTTGGTATGTGGCGCCCTACCGTTTGACGGCAGCACGCTACAGAATTTACGAGCCCGTGTTTTAAGTGGCAAGTTCCGTATCCCCTTCTTCATGTCCACCAGGTAAGACACTGTTAATCTTGTTTTATTTCCCTACAGCTGAGCCACTGAGCCGTTTTCATTTGATAAAAATCCAAA
The DNA here is from genome assembly GCF_965212315.1 of Lampetra planeri. Lineage (NCBI taxonomy): Eukaryota > Metazoa > Chordata > Hyperoartia > Petromyzontiformes > Petromyzontidae > Lampetra > Lampetra planeri. The sequence continues at coordinate 5,030 of NW_027613871.1, forward strand.
AATGATCATCAACATCACCAGATAATTTCTAGTCAGAAAGTATTAGTTTCTCCCTCGATGTCGTCAGAAAAAAAGATCAATGTTGCGTGTGTGTGTGTGTGTGTGTGTGTGATACTGCAGACTGCGAGTACTTGATCAGACACATGTTGGTGCTGGAGCCCAGCAGGCGGTTGACCATGGAGCAGATTTGTAAGAACAAGTGGATGAGGCAAGGAGATCCAGACCCAGACTTCGACAGGGTGAGACCTTACTAGATAATCCTCCAGCCAAAACGCTAATAGGCATAAACGAGTAGAGAAATTTGAGAAGAGAAAAAATTGTAGAAAATTGTTTTGACTTTAATTATCATTGTTTAACTATCATTGTTTGCCTCCTTTATGTTCTCTCCCACCTGAACCAGTTGATAGCAGAGTGTGAGCAGGTTAAAACTGAGAGAGAGACAGAGCTCATTAATGAGCAGGTGCTGATCGCCATGTCCGAGATGGGGCTGGACCGGGAGCGCACAATTCAGGTCAGACGCAAAGCCACAGCACATTTATGCATACACATTTTAATACATTTATGTTGGAAATCCCTTCTTTGTCTCATCTCCAGTCACTACAAACAGAGGCATACGATCACTATAGTGCCATCTACAGTCTGCTAGCTGACCGGCTCAAGAAACACAAGACCTTGCGTGTTGCTCCACCCACTCCACGCTCCATTAGCTATCCCCTTAACACTGTACAGGTAACTTCTTTGTTTGCTATTAGTCTCATGTGACGAGGCCCGTTGAACATACATTGGTTTTCAGTTCAGTTTGATGATGTTTTGTAGGTTTACAGTGTCCTGATTTGAATGTGTGTTTACATAGGATATTACTGTGGCCGTCCTCAGTGCTCCTTTTAGTGAAAGAAACCTTTTTCCAGCCGTGAATCACACCGTTTCATCATTGTCACCTCCAGGTTACCTGAATAGTTTCCAATATGTCTGTATGAAGATGATTGGTGTAAACACACATGTGCCAGTCCTTCTGATCTAAGAGGATTATTTGAAAATTAGCGCAATCCTCCCATGACGCTCTGTGCTTGTGTGTGTGTGTGTGTGTGCGACCCCTTGCAGGCGGAGGGTAATCCAGTTAACATAACTGTTCCACATGTCCAACTCATCAAACCCTGAGAACCAGATTGTTGAGGTGAGATTGGTTACAGCTCTTCCTCCCAGACTGGCATGCTGACGTATGCGCTGTCATTCAAAATGAAACGCTCAAAGCCTTCAACTATCCACTGAAAGCCACGTCCAAGTTGGTTCGCTTGTCATAGTTCAGAACAGGTTTGTGGAGTTGTCTGCCCAGGACAGAACAGAGTCCACTCCCTGCAGCTTCAGTGAAAAGTCAGACAAGGTGAAAGACAAAAGAAATCACTGCAGGGTTTCATTGTGGTATATATGGTGCCTTTATGCTTTGGTGGAGGATGGAGGGTTTCAGCATACAATTAAAGTACTCACACTGAGCTATAGCAACACTGCCAACACTTCACCACCAATGTATAGGGAGTTGACCGACACAGCGCTCAGAGCTCTTCAGGGCAACTTAAAGTTTCTTAACTGTCACAGCCCATTGCATGACTTCAGAGTGGGAGATGAAAAGCTGTTTTGCTGAAGTCTTTATGAGATCCATACACCTCTCCGAAGCAGTGAGAGAATGAAATTTCCAATTTCCATTCAAATTAATGAACTGAAATTGGAAATTTCAATCTTTCCTGTTCTGTGTAACTAGATGACCTGGAAAAGGATTGAAAACCTTTAAATTACGGATTATTAAGCAACTTATCTTATTGTGTTTGTAGATTAAAACAACAAAAGAAAGCAGCAATATATACTGAATAAATCCAGGAACTCAAAACGATGATTCAAGCCAATACGCACACACACACAAAACACACAAAACCTCCAGAGTTGAGTCAAGGGGTCAAAGGGTCGTAGAACTACAAATGCAGCAGGGGAATTTTATATCTGAGACAAGAATTGTTAGAATATGTTCAAAAGTAAACATATCCTTCTTTTTGTATGATGCCACGCGATCAAGAATCCCACACACTTCCAGAGAGCATCAGTTCACATATTTTAATTTGCTATCGTTTAGCCGGACGGCAGCATGGCACTGGATAGCGATGAAGGGGAGGAGCCATCTCCAGAGGCCATGGCTCGCTACCTTTCAATGAGGCGGCACACTGTAGGGGTACCAGACCAAAGGTAACACACGCAAGTCTCCACATTGGGTGACATTGTCCTATCTACGTTCTTACAGGATGTCTTCTGGTTTGTAAACCACCCTGATTGATTCATGTTACTGTAGTTAGACTGCTATTCAAATACAATTTGTTCCAGTGTGAGATCAGATAAGCCTGGGAAATGTACAGTGTTTACAGCAGCATTCCTTCTCTGCTCTCGTGCTTTCTCCAACTACAGGACAGAGACACAAGAGGACCTTCAGAAGTTGCCACCGGGATTCCCCCGAGGTGCTGTGCCCCAACCTCCTTTTCCTCCCCTGGCCCCTACAATGGGCCAAATGCACACCCTCATGCCCACGCAGAGCCTGCAGCCCACGCAGCAGCTGGAGTACAAGGTATAATCAGTCTGAAATCAATGCGTTTACCCGAACCTGAATTATGTGACCGTTTGTATTGACTCATGTTACAACTGTGCTGAGTTCCTCCCTCCGTTCTGCTGATGATTCAGGAGCAGTCGTTGCTGCAGCCACCTACTTTGCAGTTACTGAATGGCATGGGGCCTCTGGGTCGGCGAGCCTCCGATGGCGGTGCAAATATTCAGCTGCACGCACAGCTCCTCAAAAGGCCCCGGGGGCCCTCGCCGCTTGTCGCCAGTCCAGTGAGTTGAAATGTGGCTATGACAGCGTGGATTCATGTGGTCCCTGTACGTTAAGATTCGTGACCAGTAAGCCCTTTGCCTCCCTTAGCACCCCATCCCCGCAGTAGCCCCGGTGGATGAGGAGGGTTCCGACGGAGAACCAGACCAAGAGGCAGTACAGAGGTAAGCTATGGTAATAGTTTTTAGATCAATTATACAGAGGTGCTGTCAAAGTGGGACACTCTGGAAGATACTCTGATGATAATAATGCGAATATTAATCAGAAGGCATTATTTTACTCTACACCAGTCACATCCAACACATTCAGTTATTTCACGTATGCCGTAAGTTACACATAGTTTAGGGTGAATTGGAGAACAAACTGACGCACACAGGGGTTAAGATGGGCACATGTTTTGAGTGATGTGTCGAGATAAAGGGATTTCAGCTGCTCCTCTTTAGACAGCACCTTCTGTAGTCCCCTTCGCTGGTATCCTGGGTTGCTGGGAGTGAGTGCCTCGAGTCGGCTGCTTTGCTTTTTCCGGTGGGAGGTATAAATTCTGCTGTGGCGCTTTCCCCAATTCCTCCTTATTTCACCATCGTGCTGCCTTCTGCAGTTCTAAACTGAATCTGACAACAAAAATGGAGCCCTCTTATTTTTCCAACTCCTGAGCCAAGCACTGCTTTGTCTTTCTCATCTCAGTAATTGCCCAAGTTTACTCTCTCACTCTTTCACGCAGCTTTGCTAATTCTTAAGCTTGCAAATCCAATACAATTACAACGGCCCAGTTCTTGAATTGGAACCTGGGGTGTAATGGTTTACCCATAAACTCTAACATCCATCTATGGTGTCATTTTATCTTTTATTTTTCTGATTGGCTAAGATGATATGAATGATGGCACCCATTGGCAGAGGAGGGAAAGGGTGGTCTCCCCCCCCCGTCTCCAGTAGCCAATGAGGACAGAGAGCTGACCAGCGCTGCTTCCTGTCTCCCACCCCTACCCCCCGTCCTCCCCCCCTCCCTGCGGCCCAGGTACCTGGCGAACCGCTGCAAGCGGCACACGACGCACGCTCTCATGAGCACATCGCATGGCGAGCCCTCAGCAGAGTCACAGCGGTCTCAGGGCCCCCGCCAGCGGGTGGGCTGGGCCCCTGACATACACACCCGGTGAGGGGACACGCCCGCTCTGAGCTGTATATGCACAAACACACACACACACACTCAGACTCCAGAATAAAATGAGCCGCTCCCACACTCTGAAAAGTGGTGACGCACCACTGACGGCCACAGTCATCTCAGACATCACCCATGACATATCACCAGTAAAGCCGAGGTCGAATCATTCGCCAGTTTCGCCCTTTCCAATATGTGGAGAGGAGCTATGCGAGGTTCCAATTATTTTCTCTCCAACAGAGATCCGAGTTCAGTGTTTGGGTGTTGTACCCGTTAAAGAAAGCCTGATGTTTTTTTTTTTGTTTGTTCTTGGAGCAAGAAGCTGCATCATTGTTCTTTGGTCATCTGGTCATCAAGGACAAAGTGGGACGAAAGCGATTCAGTCCGGTCAAATATCCATCCCATGCAGGGAATCAATAGGAAGCATGCTAGCAATGTATGTGCACGTCAACCATATGTGTCATATATGGTATCTACTTGACACTGCTTGATTTGAGCACAAACCAGTTTTCAGCTTTTGGGATACAGATGTTTTTCTTTGCAGTCAGAATTCCTGGACTTGATTTTCTTGTCTTGAGATTCAGGCGGGAGTCAAATCACAAAAGGCTTTCTACACATTGAATGTATCACAGTATTGTTGTAATATTATGTGCAAGTGCAGAGAGCTCATGCATCTTGTCTGTTTTCTCTCTGTCATTTGTGTCGAAACGTCTGTGTCAATGTGTTTGTTATTTTCTGTGTGTGTGTGTGTGTGTGTCTGTGTCATGTTGGTGTGGATTTGTGTTTGCTCTGTGTGGTCGTCTCCTCAGATCCAGCTATAAAGACTGTAACACCCTTCATCTCCCCATGGAGCGCTTCTCCCCTGTCAGACGGTTCTCTGACGGAGCTGCCACCATCCAGGCCTTCAAGGCTCATCTAGAGAACAGCAGTCTCATCAAGCAACTCAAGCAGGTATGTCACATATCTGCCATGTCTTTAAAACGTAATTTATTACCACATAGTGTGTGGCTGTGTCACCTGTCACTTAACCATGTTGTCAGTGACATGTCCCCACCCACACCTCTGGTCATGTATTCATTGGTATATGAGTTAAGACAGTTGTGTGTCGCTCTGTGGAAACAATGTTCGATATGAGAAACTCCTCAGAAAGGGTTAAGAATTAAAAGACTGTAAAACAAGGACACCGCATCATATGAGAACATGCATCATGTACAATTCATGAGTGTTTCATAGACCACAAACTAAATGCTGCAGGTAGATTCCACCCATCTATGTGCTGATGGGTCAGTGTGAGAGATTCCTTTGAAAACCATTTGTATTTACTAGGATATATATTCCATGCAATCAGTTCAGGTTGATTATTTGTATTTGATTGATTCATTGACAGCAGCATGTTGAATGTTTTCGGACAAAGCCTGTGACGATGATATCATGACATAATGCCGTTCATCAGCTGTGTAAGTAGCTGGTCTGAGGTAGTCGAGCAGCGGACAAATGACTTGTAAAGGTGTTGTGGCACGCCCCCCTACAGGCATATGGACTTCTAGGTCCTGCTATCTGTTGTTCTTGTGACATGGCTGGTGTTGGGATATTTTTTGTTTTGTTGAAGTAGTTAAGTTAATTAGTATGATGTATATAGGAAGGAGGATAATCATCATGTTCGCAGGGAGTGCTTCACCTTAAGTGTCTCCAGACTCACAGGGATTACCATTACCCTCCAGTGTTAGAGGTTATTAAAGGCAGGGGAAAGATTACGCACCCTAGACCTTTAAATTGGACAGAAGCTTCTGTGAAGATGGCGGATTATTGCGAATAAACAGGGATGTCGAAATCCTGACTGTTTTTAAAATCCTTTTTTTTCAACTGTTTTTCAGCTGTTTTTAAAATCTGTTGGTTGTCATATTGTACAGGAAGTTGTAAAAAGATGTTTTCTTTATAGTAGTGACATGAAAGTTGGCTAAATCCTGCAGTGGTCTTTGCAGGCACCAGATTTTAAGACAGTAGAGTTTAGTAACGATGAGCTCTGATTTGAATCACTTGACTTTTACCAGTAGTTTATCCTTGTATTTCACTTGTATCATGCTGTGATTCTGGAGCTTCCTGTCTGTGTCTGTGTTTTCAACAGGAGTGTGAGCAGCTCCAAAAAATGTATGCTGCCCAGCAGGATGAGCGACTCCTGGAGCACACGCAGCAACAGCATGTCCTCTACCAGCAAGAGCAACAGATCCTCCACCAGCAAATCCAGGTATGAACAGGAAACGAGGTTCTCAGGGCGTGGATCAAATTTTTAAAGGCCTGCTTCAGTTTGTGGCTTTTATTTCATTCCAGTATTTTATGCTGTTTTTTCAAGCTTTTATTTGAAACACTGAAAAACTTTTATTTTATCTTTATTTTTTTATAAGCAATACATATATGGATCTTTTCATGATAATTTTTGTTTAAATTTAATCATTTAATTTATTTAGATGCATAGTTGTTGATACAGCGGTATTACAAACTTTTGTTTTGTTGTTTCTGGTGTACAGTATGTCATACTTCTCCTTTAAATTCATACTCAGAATTATTTAACAGCTTCAAATCTCTTGTGATTACCTGCAGGGTCTGTCCTTAGGCCATGGAGAGAGCCAGCCCAGCCACCTAACCCACCAGCTCCAAAGGTGCACGCACACACACAAAGCATGAACTTGTTTGTGTGCTGCAGTGCTATCGACAGAAAGTGTTACATCATTGTCCTATCACTCTTCTCCTCTCCTACTCCGCGCTGTCCTCCCTCAGGTTGCGTATCCAGCCATCCAGCCCTCCGCCAACACATCCCAGCAACCACCTCTTCAGACAGTCCAACCAGAGCCCTCCGCCTGGTTCTGCAGGCATAATGCAAGGGCACGGTTAGTAACAGCACTGTGAGGGTGTTTGAAAGCTTCTTACCTCCTGACTCGTGTAGGAGCTTTTGTTTTTGAAGCAGAAGTACATCAATCATCTGTAACTGTCCATAATTGCTAAATCAGTATTATAAAGATTGGATTTAAGGTGATGTTTACAACAGCAATAATAATAATAATAATGTTCTTATATAATAATAATTATAACCACATTCATTTGTTTAGTTGTAGAATGAATGTGACACTTACAATTGCTAAGTTATATAAAATGTCTGACTTCATGTCTCACTGTTTTTGTCCTGTGTACGTAAATGAGATTCAAGAGATTGAAGCTGTACTTTGGACTCCGACCGTGGAGCATTAGATGTAACAAAGAAACATGAAAAGAAGCCATAGTTTTGTTGCTCTTTACCATTGAATTGTACTGATGGGAGAATTTTAGTATATCAGGCGATGATGTCACAGCCTAACATTGTTCTCCTCCTGTCCTCTCAGGTCCATCATCAGTACAGTATCAGCATGGTGCTCCGACGCTGTACCAGGCCCAGAGTGGTAGCCCACCCCCCTCAGGCCTTCCCAGAGTGTCTCTACCAACCAATCAGCAGGCAGCATCTGTCCGCCCCACTGTCTCCTTGGCACAGGGTGTACCTCAACAGCAGCAGGTCATTTCACTGTGCTTTTGCTCTTGCTTAATGTGAAGCATCTTAATTAAACCACACACAGGTATTCAGTTATCAATGTATTCTTCATGTCTGACATGTCCAGGTGACCATTCAGGTGCAGGAAGTGGAGCTGGGAGGTGGGTCACAAAGACAGGGCAGCTTTTTGTCCACGCCATGTGGACACAGAGTCCTCGGGAAGCAGCTGAGCGCAGACAACGCTGAGACGCACAGGTGACTCCACCCATCCTGTCACCGTGTCCACTGATGGCTGCCAAAGCACCTCCACACTGTTGATTAACTGTTACCATGTTTTGCTTATGTCTAGTTTGTTTTTGTGCTGTATCACAAGTCCACAGCTCTGAGTGGGCCCTTTTGTTTTATCACTGTTTATTATTGTTATTTGTGCTATCCACTCTGCCATGTCCACCAAAAATCTGTACTCTGGATGTTAATGATGCTGTGGCTCAGGTGGGATGTTGTATGTACAAGTGCAGGACATTAGTTACCATCACCGATAGAACAATTAGTCAGAATGCCTCATGGACACTACTGAGATGACATCATCAACACGTTCTCCACCTGGTTGTATCGGGGTGAGTTGTTGGATGTGTGTGCTCTGGACGTGCACATAGATGTTCCAGCCGTTGACATAGGATCAGTCATCGTTTCCCTCCTGTCCTAACAAATAGCCCCCCTGCTATGAGAACTGTCTTCACTGGGGGTGCGTTCATCTGGCCTGTGTTAACACCTCCCAGTGAATACGTCGACCAGAAAGTGTTGTGATAGTGTTCCTGTGTGCAGTGATGCAATGAAATCTTGTATGTTGTTCCAATTCTTACATAATTCATTTCAAGAGACTTTAAACTAACTATCTCTTCCTTCCTTTCTTTCTTCCTTCCTTTGTATCCAGTCGTAGCCTCGGCCGCTTCACAGCGTGCTACGACCACACCCAGTTCAATCCACACCTCTTCTCTGGTGACGCAGCCTCTCGGGGCGCCTCCGGAGTGGTCGGCTCCTACAGCCCCTACCTGCAGGGAGCATCGCTCAAAGTCCCTGGTCTGGAGGGTTATCAGAGCGGGGGCGGTGGGCACCAGCAGCTATGGCGCCCCGTCTACACTACAGCAGGCCCTGCTCTCCCCGACTCCGTTGGACTATCGCCCCCCACAGCAGCATGTGACCCCGACTCTGCAGGGCCTCCTTTCCCCCCGACACTCTTTAACAGGCCATGCAGACCCTAGGTTGCCGCCCCAGGACCTGGCTGCCCTGCTGAAGAGGCACAGCCCCCGACCATGCCCCTCCCCTGCCACGCCCCCGAGCGGTGCCCCCCAGGAGTACGGAGAGATGCTGCTTCTGCGCCAGCTGAGCCAAGGTGAGAGCTTGGATCCACCAGCGCCACAGGGCGCCTCAGGAGGCCAACACTACCACCACCTGCTCCAGATTCGACCCCCCGAGGTCCAGCCGCAGCAACACTCAGCGCAGGCGCCTTGTCCGAGCCTGCCTCACTCGGAGAGCATGGAGGAGGATGAGGTGCCAGTGAGTTACCACCATCCACATGAGGGCCTGCTGGCCAAAGCAGGGGAAGGTCATGAGCTCCTGGGGCCTCCCCGAGGAGGAACCCCACCCTACACTTCCCCTACACACAGACATGGCTACATTAGAAACCCTCCGGCAACTCGAGGTAAGACCCATTTCCCCTGCCCCTGTGTCTGATTCACGATAAGCATCAGTACAGTCATATGCCACGTTGTCTGTCAGACAATGAGCATGTGGAGTGCCGACCCCCGGGGCAGGCCATGGACGTCCCCGATCATAATGGTGTGGGCTACTCACGAGGTCCTCAGACTGATGCCTACAGGTCCCGAGGACAGTTACAGCGCCACCACACCATCCAGAACTGTGATGATGCATATGTGAGTGGAGCTATATTTGTACTTGGTACAGATCACGTGTTGTCATGTGGAAGCAGAAAAAAACAAAAAAAACCACCTGATTACACACTGCTTCTCATTACCACTACTGATAACCTTTTAGAAATCGGTGAGGGTAAGAGAAATGACAGATGTAGTGAGCAAAGCTGAACATCATAACTCTGCCTCTAAACGAACCAAGTAGTATTACTGACATCGCTACTGTTGTAATTAGGGATGCACGATATTTTATAACTTGCTGCTTCTCAAAACTGATAACCGATAGACTGGCAAACAAAGGTGGATTTCATAACTGTAGCTGTAGATTTGTCCTAACAACCATCACGATATCACTACTATTAAAAACAAAAAGTGACCGTACACCCCTACAATAACCTTGATCGTGGGGTTATAAGAGTGTATGCTTGTACCTGTGGTTGCATCCGCTGTATGTTGACGTATGAGTAACGCACTCATTGAGTCGGATGACACTGTTTTCCTGACTGACTGCACATGGAAGTCTCATTCCTTAAAATGTAGTTTTTGAGGATGCTGACGCTCTGTAAATGTTCCCAGGCATCCAAACAAAGTTATGACTCATGAAATATGCTCGAAGCTGTTCAGGGAAGTGTCTTAATACTGTCTCTGTCTAAAACTCTCTGCCTAGGACCAGACTGAGCCCATGTCTGGGATGAGCCTGCTGGCTGGGAAGGCGCTGAGCTCAGCTCGTATGTCTGACATCCTCAGCCAGACGTCACTAACAGGAAGCCAGCAGCTGCGCCAGCGGGAAGAGTCAGGTCAGGAGGAGTCTGATGATCTTCAGCATGTTTTTTGTCGGTCTGTTCCGGTGCTAAGAGGTCTTTCTCCCACAGCGTGTGACGTTGAAGGGGATCTCCACGCGGCAGCCTGTTACCCCTCCTCTTGCACCAGTGACATGCTCCTCAGCTACAAGCCCCCTGACCTGCAGTACAGCATGGAGCAGGCTGGGGTCTAGCACAGGTAAACAAGCAGCGGAGCTTTGCTGCTGTTTGTCTTGTACTCAGCGTTTAGATTGTATAGTGCACAGGACGTGTTGTACAGTCGGCCTTTCCTTTACCTGTGCCCAGTGAAACAGATAAACCTTGACTTATGTAGAACATTAAAACATTTGTTACCAATGGCAACCACCGTCTTGGGCATTTGGTATTTTGATATGAAGCTGATGCTTACTGATCTGGGTGTTTGCCTGTGTGACCTTCAGCAGAATAAAAATAGTGAATCCAAAACACACAATCACAGGTAAATGGAGAATTACCTGCTGATCGCAGCATATCGTTGTTGCTGAGAAAGAATAAGACAAAAGTTAAAAGAAAAAGTTCTTTGGTCCATTCATTCATATACAAAGATGAATGAATGAAATCATCTGCCATGGAGTGAAAGACGATTAGTATGAATTTAGTCATCAGATTACTGACTGTTTGCTTCTCCTGGCCGTCCTCTCCCAGGACACCGTGCCTCCTGTGCCCAGCGGTCCATATCAAGCATCCAGAGTTGTGTTGACTTGAGTTGAGCAGCATCACGCCAAACCGTCGTCGTCTGCCTGAGCCGGGGCACCTTACGTCCATCTGTCTGTCTCCATCTGTCTGTGGGAGGGCAGTGTGCGTGACCCAGAGGGATTGTGGGTGGTTGTAGGCATCAGAGTGGTGGTGGTGGTGGTGGGGGGGCTCTGGGTTCAAAGGTCAAAGTGACAGCATCTTCTGCACAGACATCCAACATTCCTTCCTGCAGGTCATCTCTTCTTTTTACCTCCCGTTGTTGGTAGATCGAGGTTCTACTCCTCCCTCTCCCAACTGGGGCAGACCCCCCCGACCCCCAAACTCCCCGCCAACCTGCTGCCCTGAACCAAACCCCCCCTTTCACCCTCCATGCGTATGTCATTATGTGCCTCATGGGGCCCACAGAATCGATACAATCATACTGGAAAGGAACACAAAGTCCAACAACACAAATTAACATGCTGCTGCCACATATCCAAAGTATTCACGTGAGGCGTGTGCAAACCTTAAAAGACAGGTGAACTGGAGGAGGAGGAGGAGGAGGAGGAGGAGGAGGAGGAGGGATGCTGTCTGTCCGGTTCAGTCTGCTCCTCCTGCTGGCCGACAGCGGATCATTCCGGAGCGGGCTGTAGTCTCAGCTGCCCCCTTTTCGGCCAGGCGTCCGTGGTTTTGGGTTCAGGCTTCAACTGGGCACGAAAAGCGCTCTCTCCAAAGATGGAGCTTCACGTCATGGCACAGGACAAACCAGCTCTCTCTCATTGTTTTTTAAATTCTATTTAGGATTCTTTTTTTTTTGGTTGTTGTTTTTTAATTGCGAATGTCCTTTTAGGCGTTATGGTCAATATTGTTACTCTTATTGTTATTACTGTAAAAGAAGTTTTATTATAATGCATATTATTATTATTATTAAAGGAAATACAGCTGTATGTTGAAAGGAAGACATTATTTTTTTTTGACTGAGTAACTCTGCACTTTTGGTTCAAGCTATCCTCCCTCTGTCTGCCCCCCCCGCCCCGCCCCCAAGCCTATTACCTGGGCGCTCTCTGATCGACCCCACCTTCCACCCTGTCCCCCCGGCTTGTGTCACCGTCTCCTCCATCCTCCTCTCCAGTGTCAGTGACAGTGTAATGCATTGTGGGTAATTTGACCAGACTCCTTTCCTTGTACAGTGACGCCGTTGTATAGAACGCTTTTGCATATTATGTATATTTTTTTTTTCTTCTTAACTTTTTTTTGTTTTGTTTTTAGATGTTGTTGGAGCTTTTTTTTTTTTTTTATATTGATATCGTTTATCATTTGTATTTTTGGATGTTTTCAAAAATGTTTGCTTTATGTTTTCTGAAGCTTGAGATTTTTCCAGCCAAAAGAGGACAGAGAGAAGAGGGACAGGGCTCTCTCTCTGTGTGTCGTAAAAACAAGATTGTTCTTATTTGTTTAAATATTATTATTATATTGAGACACTTGAATAAGAGGGGAGTAATTATTTTGTGTTGCTTTTTGAAAAATATCATTTCATTTGTTGATGTTGTGACTGTCATTCTTGTTGATGTTGGGCCTGTTTCCGGGGTCGTCGTGGCAGTATACAGGGTCAGGCTTTGGGATTCGTCTGGGGTCAGTTCGGGTGCTACAGAGACTTTAAACAAAAAACAACAACAACAATAACACAAAAATCAAAGGGAAAAACTTGTAAAATAGCTGACATATCATCCAAAAAACATCCCAGTTTTGGAGACGGACAAACCAACTTCTCCCTCTTGCTGCCCTTACCTATCTGCTGTGATCCTGCCACCTTCCTTAACGACATCAGCCTCTCACAGGATGACACGTTACGGACATGAGCCTTCATCCGAAGCTAAACTTGCCGCCACGGCAACCGAGGAGGATTCGATAACCGCAGCAACTATTTCTGAAGAAGGAAATATTTCAGGAGGTGACGACAGGAAGGATTTGTTTCTTACTGGACTTCCACAGCAGTCAGGCGGGGTGTGTGTGTGTGTGGGGGGGGGGGGGGGTAATGCGTGCCCACCTTTACTTGTCTACCAGGAATCCTCCGCTGAGTCAGGCACAAGCAGATGGAGACAAACAGCACACGGAGGACTACAGCAGAGGATTGAAAACATCTCAACGCCCCCTCCCTGTTTACTTTTTTTTTTGGTTTTTGGTTTCAGTTTAATACCATAAATTGTCCTTTTATTTATCATCTCTGACAACCCACACACACACACACACACACCAACACCCCTCTTAATTCTGTATGGGGCAAGTCTGTAGTGTGTCAGTGTTTGAACTCCAGGCTGCATGGTTGACGTACTGTCATCTGTGTTCAACCGAGAGCGGTTGGTGTCGTGCATCGCCTGTGCTTTCCATTTGCACTTCCTGTTTGCCAGCAGTCACTCTGGTTTCCATCGCGGCTCTCTCGTCACGCCTCGCTGAAAGTGTTTGTTTGTCGCACCGGGCCTAACACAGATCCTGGAAGACCGAACGTTGGAAGTAGAATCAAAAGTGGAGGCTCCCATCTCTTGCAGTGTTCTGACACAAAGAGTTGTTTGTTCTGTTCGGGGGGCGCACAGGAAGGAACACGGGAATGGAAAGTGCTGCACGCGTTGTGAGTGACGTGCTGAGGAGAGAGCTGCTTCACGCACATCCTCTGCCTCATCACACCGACCCTTCTCCTCCTTTTCTTTTGTCTTACCTCGCCCATCCCGGCCTCCTTTCTCAGCCAGCCAGCTCTCTGCTCCACTTTTTTTTTTCTTTTTCTTTCTTTTTTGCCTTTTTTGTTTTTATGTTGTTTTTTTTCTGTTGAGTACAAAAATACTAAGTGCAACAACAAGGATTTAAAAAGAATATCAACCAAACTGAGATGAATAAAAATATATATATAAATAAATAAATTTAAAATGCTCTTGACATGTGTGTCTTTGTGGAATCCTGTCGGCCACCACACATTGTACCTTTTGGTCATTACTGTAAATTTTTAAAAAAGGAGCAAATACTCTGACAACTTGCTCAGTTGCTCACTTGGCAATAAAAGTTAAGGGACTAGACTGTTGTGGCTTTTCACAGGTTCTCACTCATGAAGCATTTTCGATGAAATCGGGGCAATCAACATGCAGTGTTCCTCCAGTCAGACGTCAGCTGTAGAGTGGCGTATGCACAGGCGTGTTCTGTTCTGTCGTCAAAGGGTTTTCACATCCATCTCTGCTCCTTAGAAATCAGATCTGGAGTGGTGGGACTTCACAGAAGCTTTGGAAGTTAATCATGGTCAGGGATCCAGCAGACACAAGTATCAAGGATAATCCAAACTGCAGTGAGCGGACACAGAATAGACGTCAGTCTAAAGTTCAGTCCAGACTGTAGACAAGTATATGTCTACATGATTGTAACCATTGTCTGTGTGTGATGGTCGAAATCTTCATTTAAGTTGACTTTAGACCTTGTGGCACACTTTTCCTCCAAGTAGTTGCAGGACAGGACTCGCCTGATGTGTACATTCTCCAGCTGCTGCTGCAAGAAAAGATCTTTTTATTGATTTATTTACTGATAGTGTTGCAGGTTCAAACCATCTCAAGTATGCCACAAAAAAAAAAATCTTGTTTGCTGTGTATTTAAATCACATCCACAGTTGTTTCCAATCAGGAAACTGAGGACAATGTTTATCTTGATAAGAGCACACAGGAAGTACTGCGCTGCTCCGTTCCTTTGTCCTTTGTCTGCCTCTTACCTCCAGTGCTCTGCAAGCTGCTTCTCTCGTCTGCACAGCTGCACTGCAGAGACGTTCCAGTCTCAGATAATAGAGCTCCGACACTGTGAGCCATGTCGCCTGAATCTACATCAGCTGAAAACAGCTAATGACTGCTGAGAGGAAAGTGTTTACCCCTCTGAACCTGCTCCATCTCCCCACGTCAGCCCTTCTTTCGCTCCTTTCCTCTCACCTCACACCCTCCCTCTCTCCTTGCATCCTCATTCCCCCGTTCTCTCGCCATCTCCTCTGGCTGCCCCCCCCCCCCCCCTTCTCTTCCTCTCCTCTCCACCCTCCCACGCTCTCCTCTCCTCTCCTCCTCAGAGTGGCGGCAGCGTGACTGCCTGCGTCAGCCAGCCCCGCCATCCTTGTCAGTGAGTGAATGCTGCTACAGGAGGTGCTCTGTACCCTGCAGAGAGCCTTGTGTGTGCGTGTGTGTGTGTGTGTGTGTGTGTGTGTGTGTGAGTGAGAGTGTGTGTGCGCAGATGGGAAAGCAACTGAGTCAGGGAGGGCTGCCTCTCATCTCTCCTCTCTCCTCCTCTGCTGCCATGGAGCTCCAGGAGGCTGAATCACAACAGGGCTGAGGTAACACTGTGTGTGTGTGTGTGTGTGTGTGTGTGTGTGTGTGTCATGGAGGACTTTGCTACTGTGTGTAAGCACACACATCTGCATGACTGCAGCCATAAACGCCCCCCCCACTGTGTTTAGATATTCGCTGTTATTTATGGTCCTTTGCTGTCCTTTGTCTAAGCAAATATCCCCAGCAGCCGAAGCATCTTCTTGTGGTTGCTGTGTGTATCTTTTATCACCTCTGTCCGCTCATGACTGCGTGTGTCATCGGAGGCTCAGTTCCTGTTTTTTGGTGCACACACACACACACACACACACACACACACACATCAAATGGCCCACATGGCAAACAAGCACCCACTCTGCATTTATTGGCACACACTAGTCACCCTGAGTGTGAGTGTTGTTACCAGTCTGCGGATTACAGCAGGGAATTGTAATTGCGACGTGAGAGCGAGAGGCCACGGTGTGTTTGTGCAGAGTGTCTGCTCTGCGTTATTCGTGTCTGCAGCTCTGTGTCCTCCTCCTAGGGCCTCAGCGTAGATCTGACCCACTGGCTGAAATGTCTGTCTATAACGACAAACAGCAAAGATAATAAATCTCATTTGCTCAAACTGTGCCGTGGTACTGAGCTTAACCTGTTCGGACTGTCACTGACACTAAGAAAGAGAGCTCAAAGATCGTCAGTTGACAGTCAGGTGACAGTGACAACACACTCCAAAGGATTGAAGCTGTCGGTATTTTACATCACTCATACATTTGGAGCCAGTGTATTATGACCGATCACAGTATCAGCTGTGGAAAAAATGCTTCATCATTAGTAGTAATAATTCTGTTTTGTGTCCCAGTATAAAGCGTAACATGCCCTATTGTGCCTTCAAATGCTTTCTTGTCCGTGCAGGTAGATGTGTGTGTGGTGTTCTGTCGAGCCGGTATGGCATGTGTGTGTCTGAGGAGGTGGGTGTCCGGCTCTGCGGTCGTCTTCCTTCACGCACTGGCCTTGTCCTGGACAGGTAACGTGCTCTGAATGTGTTTTGTTTTGAATACAAACCTATATACCTACGAACATATGGCATTAAAAAACACCTTCACTGTTCAGGGCCGGATTAACACATTGTTTGGCCTTTGGGGCAACATCATTCAAAGGGGCCCCCCTAAAAAAAAAGAAAAAGAAAAAGTATAAATATATATATATAAAGTCACCATTTCCTCCTGTCTTTCTTGCCAGGCTGAAGTAGAAATGTTTAAGTTGTACCGGTTTCAACTGCATAGTTCAGTAACAGTGACGTTCACTCTTGAAACCCAAAGGAGCAATTGAGCCCGCCCCCCAAATTGACGGACAGCACCAGGCAGCTGTGACAGTGCGGGAGAATATGTCCCATAGATTCCGCTGCCAATCAGCCGGCTGGGATCCCCGAGCCCCGCCCTTGCTGACATGGTACCTGAATGGGGAGCAGCAGAAAGAGCCGCCAACTCACCGCGGCCGACTGGCGTCGCTGCCGCGAGCTGACTCTGAAACCGTGAGACCAAGGGCCAATCACAATAGCACGTTTTCCCTGCGGGCAAGGAAGTGGGACAGAGAGCTGGTGTGCGTCGCATCCGACCCCAGGACGGGAGAGAGCTACAACGCCACGGTGACGCTCAACGTCCAATGTGAGTGTGGATGAGATGATTCAGGGCTCTTTTGCGGGGGGGGGGGGTGTTCAGTGAATAAAGGACTTCCTGTCCGCTGTCCCCCCTAGTCCAGCCAGAGATCGTCAGCGTCAACGCCCACCACAGTGAAACCTCAGACCAGGGCCTCTCTCTGGTCCTGTTTGCCTTGGTCCGGTCCAACCCGCCTGCCACCATCACCTTTGTGGACCAGTCTGGCCAGCTGGTGGCCAACACCTCCGACTTCCTCATACTGGACTCTCGAAGCTACCCTTGGCTGACCAATCACACGCTGAGGGTCACGCTCAGCAGCCTATCAGGGAACGTCTCGTGTGAACGCCAGCAACAGCGTGGGGGACGGTGCAAAGTAACCTCACCCTGGCAGGTCACTGGTTGGGAAAGCGGGGCCGACGCTTTGGAGGGGTCGACCTGTGCAGACCTGACCTCAGGTGTTTCTCGTCTCTCCTCAGAGTTCCTGCAGTCCCGTGTGGAGGTGCCGATGCTGGGAATAGTAACCGGGGGAGCCATGGCCTTCATGGCCCTCCTCATCCTCAGTCTCATCGTCCTCTGTCTTATGCAAAAAACAAGAGCAAGACCTTTGGTGAGACTAGAGAGAAACTTACAAATCCAGATCCGCTGGGCATGAACCACTGGAGCTCATTCACTATGCAGAAAAGTCAGTGGAGACCAGTCACATCATTCTGTCGGCCATGTACAGAACATTTGAACTATTTTAACATCATTAACTAGCATTTCTCGTCATTAATAATAATGTTTCCAAAGTGTCCTTTTTCTTTGCTTTTACCTAACCATTAATATTAATATAATAATGATGATTTTTACTGTGTTTATTTTCTGTGCTTGTAGCAGAAATAAAGAATTATAATTAGAAATAAATGTATTATTAGTAGTAGTATTTTATTAATATTATTATATTATTCTGCTCTGTCAGTACATGATTATCCGTACCGGGAAACCTGATCAGTACTGCACATGCACAACACTGCCAAATTTTACCTGGTGATTTTAAACTGTGTTCAGACCAAAATGGACTGAAGTCAGTTTCCTCTCCAAGTGGAGTGGAGTGGAGAAGATCTGTCACTCGTTGCCAGGATCTCCATCTGTCCAGATCTGGATGTGGTTCGGTTGGTCCACAGACGTATAAAATGCCGGTTGTTTTGTGTTTCAGATGAGCCGGTGGAGATTCTGATGACCAACAAAAGGTAAATCAGACTGCCGTCAGTAGATATCGGAGTAAACGACCAACAGCACGTCCAGTCCGGTCCTAAGTCGGTCATCTCCTCATCTCATCTGCACAGTGACTCTGCCAACCTGAAGGAGGAGAAACCCGATAAGATGAACATCCCCAGAGAGAACATGTCACTGCCCTCCAACATGCAGCTCAATGACCTCAGCACTTTGAAAAAAGGTACGTTTTGCAGGAAAACAAGGAGCAACCCATTGGTGAAAGGGCTGTTTGTTAAAGATGGACGTTACTACAAGTTTGTGAATCCATGTATCAGTTTGTCTGCCTGTCTATTTAAATTAAAACATGAAACATATCAGGTTGATTGCCACCACACTCACTGGATGTGGATGGTCACTTTATTGACTATAAAAGAGTGTATTAATGTTTCTTTTCTTTATATACAGTATATGTGTGTATGTTATGTATATGCATTATATAATAAACATTTTATGTGTCATTATATATATTATATATAGTCGTTTAAATAATGTTTCTTTATAGATTATGTAAATATAGATATGTATGTGGGTTTCTCTGTGTATGTATATGTATATTGTATGTATATACATCGCCAAAAGCATTCGCTGTTGTTCAAACGCGTACGTCCCAGTTCCTTAAAAATAACCGAGTGCAACTGTACAAGAACTTTAAAGAACTTTTCAGGGTAATTGAACTTGTACCTACAAAAGTGTTTCAGTGCATTTCAACAAATTTTTCAATATTACACACTTGGATTAAATTTGATGGCACAAAGTCAGAGATTTATGTTTTTACTATGATTAGATCTAAGTTTGCATTGACTTTGACAGGAACCCTTGGAAAGTGTTCAGACCCATGTACACTCCATCAGGGATCAAATGTTACTCATCATGTTTACTGTGTTATGTACAGTAAGACAGTAGAAACTACTGTCTGTTGTGCTGCCATACAGTAAACATGTGCAATCCAAACTAATTGTTGCATCTTATTTATATGCTCTCCATCCTTGCCGCATCACTTCTCACAGCGCGAGAGGTCGCCCAGCACAACTGTGTGGGAGAGAGAAGGAATGAGGAGGAAGAGGAGGAAGATCTGTCTTTAGCCTACGCCGCCAGAGGTCAGTGAGACGCACTCTGATACCTGTCTTTTCTTTTCTTTTCTTTTCTTATTTATAGTTCGGACGCAGTGTGGAGGAGCACTGGTGTGTAGTGACTTATCATGACGTCCCTCCTGACTCAGGGTTCGCCAGATATCCGATGGTGGGCTACATCTATAAGGTGAACAGCACAAGCAGCGAGGAGATCTGGCTCTGACTGACCTCAACACACACACACACACACACATGCATGCATAACCACTACATAACTAAAGGTGCCGCTGCAAGAAGAAACTCAGACCGACTGCCAACTATCTTTCGAGCATCAAGCATCGTAGGAGCAGGATGAGTCGGGAACATCGTGGTACATTATAACGTTTCTGTCTTTCTCAATCCAAATGCTCTGGTAATTACGCTGGTGATGTGTTGTTACAACGGTATGAACCGTTAAGTTAATAAAACGGGACCCAAGCTCCTCCTTCTGTATGTTTGGACATGATCTCGTGCACCCGTGTGCTCATGATGTCCTGGAATGCATCCATCGTTGTACACTAACGCCAGAATGTCGAAAACCATTTAACATTTGACTGATGATATGTGAAGAACACATACCCAGTATGCATTTGTATATGGACATGTAATTATGTATATTTGTATGCATATGTATATGTGTATAAAAGAGGACGTCTAATAAAGAGAATCCAAAGATGCTGCAGGTTTATTTGTGCTCACTAGGGGGTGCAGTGAGGTGCTGAACATTCACTTCTGGGAACGTCCTTCATGGCATCAACAGCTGTAGTGGCCTGTTTGATTCTATTCATCTGTAGTTGGAGACGGTGAGTGGGGTGTACGCTCCAGCAGCTTTCAAGGGACTTGTTAACACACACACACACACACACACACACACACCAGGAGACAGTGAATCCATACGTTGAGTTCAACTGCCTGCTGTCATTCCTGTGAAGGTCTTACTGGATTCTAGGGTGTCACGTCTGCAGGTAAAGTGTCAGAAACCTCCACCTGGTCTCATATATTATAACTTGGACATTTTAAGAGGAATATATGGAAAAAAAAATAAAAGTTGTTTGACGGTTTGACATAATACTGTTTTTGTTGATGCCTTTCCAGGGCCGTTTCCATCTCTTTGGGGGCCCTACGCGAGATGCTGTTTAGTCAAACTACACCTAAGATTCCGATCCCTTTTTAGATGATCCACAAAGATGCAACGGTCTATTCCAATGGAAGAAGGAAGCTGACTAGTGTTGTTAAAACCTCTCTCATCCAGATTCGGCCCACCCAAGCAATTTAAACTGATAATGATAATACAAAGTAAACACTGGGCATTCTTTGTACTATATTACACCTATATATCTATATACTATCTACCAGGATCGGAAGAGAGAGTCTGTGTGTGTGTGTGTGTGTGTGTGTGTGTGTGTGTGTGGCAGGTGTTCTCTGTAGGTCATGTTGCTGTGGCTTCTCCTCTAACAGGAAGTGTGTTGTCTCTTTGCCGTCTCTGCTGTATTCGCAGACGGGAATGCAGACACACACACACACACACACACACAG
The DNA here is from genome assembly GCF_965212315.1 of Lampetra planeri. Lineage (NCBI taxonomy): Eukaryota > Metazoa > Chordata > Hyperoartia > Petromyzontiformes > Petromyzontidae > Lampetra > Lampetra planeri. The sequence goes on from NW_027613871.1 coordinate 25,887, forward strand.
TGACAACAGGGACAAGTGCATTTACACAGTATTAAAATAAAATATCCATATGAACACTCGCCACCTCCTCACATGTCCCAAAGCAGCTGCGGCCAATCGTTGACGCCGTTGTCATATATATACAATACTTATACTGTATATTTTTATATATATATGTGTGTATGCTACTTGCAGCAGCTTTTCTCCTCCATAGATCATTTATCCTACACACTTTCAGTATGAATCAGCACAAATCAGCAAGAATTTTCACACATTTGCACAATGCAAACAAAAGGATTGTGAGACCTATTAAGTTATTCTTTTATTTACATGTGCACACATACTGTACTTTTTATACATTCAACCTTTTACTAAATGTTTTATAAGTATTACTTTATCTCCATTTTCACTTGCAAAATCTCCCTCTGAGATAATTCAAGTACTTTTGCATTCTAAGTTGTATTACTGCAGTTGGAAACATCAGAATTTAAATACTTTTAACATTTTTAAACCCTCTTTCTCGTATTTTTCTTTGTCAATCTTCTCTAACGCTAGCGTGGTAAAACGTCATGCCCCGGAGGTGTCATGGCGTCAAAAATCAACGAGCGCTGCCGGCGCTCTCACTCCTTCACTTCCTTCTTCCTACACACTCACGCAGACAGACGCTTCGACGCACAGAGATAAGATTAAGTGCTCTCAGGAACACGGCAGCGAAAAGAACTGAGGTCAGTACTTTTATCAGAAACACACTATAAGCTTCCGTGTGCCTTTAACTCTCTAATATTGATTCCTTCTAATAGCTAATCTGCTAATTAGTAGAATTAAATGTTTGACTGGGAGCAGAAAAATGGGCCTAAAAAGTCCCCATGTGTCAACAGCGGAGCCACCATGAAACGTCTGGTTGTTTTGCCTGCGTGTCTGCTGCTGCTTCACACACTGACTGGTGAGGTCCGTCGAGACTTATTTGTTCCTCTCAGCATCGCCTTGACAGTTCACAGGCTGTAAGAAAGGATTGGTCATTTTAAACGAGGGCTTCCAGCTGTCAGGAACACGATGTGTGACATGAGGCTCCCGTCTGTTTGTGAGGGAGGACATGAGCAGCTCAGAAACATCTCCAGTAATTGTCTGTTTCCTCCACAGGAGCCATCGCAGACTCGGGATAGATGTTAAAACGGGTCAGCGGGGTGTTACGATACTCTGTACTGGAGATAACGAAAAAGTTGTATCAGCGAATGGTAAGAATGTTACGTTTCCATTAACATCCAAGGATGAGAACTCTGGAGAGTACAAGTGTGTGTCCGACAACCTTGATGAAGAATCAGCAAAGGGAGCGGCTGGAACAAAAATCGTTGTCAAATTTAGAAGTAAGTTTCGGGTCCTGTGATCGTGAGTACTCTGACACGAGAGCGTGTCTGCATCAGCAGTGTGTAAAAGTACATGAGGAGAGTGCTCCTGACTTGTGTGTGTGTGTGTGTGTGTGTCCAGGCTGTGACAACTGTGTCGAGCTGGACACGGCCTCGGTCGCAGGCCTCGCTGCAGGAAACCTGGTGACTACGTTTGTGATCGGAGTGGCGGTTTATCTCGTTGCGTCGCACGCTCAGATCAACCCCATCACCTCGGAGAAGAAAAGTAAGTCATGTATGATACGATATCATCACCGTACCATACATAATTGTGATCCAGTTTTAGGAGTTAGTTAGCTAGTAGTACTGCAATATCAGAAATTGTGATATATTGTATTTATTTCATAATTATTTCAAAAGTCCCCCAAATCATTTTTGTTGACGTTTGAGCCTTAAAATAAAATGAAAAATAAATAGTAAATGAGGAAAAATCTGTAAAATGTAAGGATAGGTAATTATGAAAAAAAAGTTTAAAAAAACAGATAAAAGAGGTTAAAATCAGTTTGACAAAGTAGATGTGAGAAAGAAATATTATGGAGGTCTTTGAGAAATAAACCTGAAAACATTTAGATTTTATTATTGTTTAATTCGTCACAAAGACGTGTGATGTACCTGTTGATTCAGCGCTGCCACGAGGCTGTTTGGTTTTTTTTACATGATCAGTTTCTCCACAGGATCAGACAGAAAACATCTGCTTCCAAACGAAATGAGTAGCAGAGCTCCAAACGATCACTACCAGGAGGTGGGCTGAGCTTTGCTTTGGTTGTCACCTCATCTACGAGTTACAAATAACTGACGCTTTTTGTTCCGGAACCTTCTACTTCCTCCCGCAGCTTCGGAAAACCAAAGACCCAAAAGCGACATACGACGTGCTCTCCCACAGACGCTAGACTGGTGGCGGTCGGCCTTGACCAGATGAAACCCGCCGTCCCCTCGCAGACGTTCCCTGAGCATCATGGGACGTAATTCTTGATGCGTTGCTCAGATAAGGAGCGTCGCTAATGTTTCATGTCGTTTCGGTTTCACCATCAGTGGGACGAGGCTCCTGACAGACCAGTGACAGGTGACCTGCGACCCGGCTGCAGCTTCTTACAAAAAACGTTTTGCTGTTTGCTTTGCTTGTGGCGACACTGATGCTGATTCAGACTGGATATTTGTCATACACACGTCAACAGTGTCACGACAACAGTGACATATTGTCAACCGGAATGAAATTAAAATACAAATGAGACATGAGAGGAAAAACATAAAAATAAAGCGTCACATTGCACATTGTAACTCTAGGAGCAGCAGAATTACATGTCATTGGGAAGTTGTCATGAAAAAAATGCTGGGTTGTTTTTAATCAAACGTGCTCCAAGTAAATATAAACATTTTCATTCATTTTACAGGAAATATGATGATTTGAGCTCCAATCATGTTTGGGTCTTTTTACGCGTGTTCCATCAAAGCGGGATGTGCTTCGACGTGCCGTGTGAATAAAGGAGTAATCCCACCCATGTTTCAACGGTGTCATCCATCTCCGTGGACAGACTGTATGTAGAGCAGCAGCTACGACCAAAAAGCACCCAGGCGTCAACCTTATAATGTATCTGTCATCTGCTCTCTCCTTCTTTTCTTCACCGGTCCCTCCACCGGAGTACTGGTCAGTGTTAATGTTGGTGCGTCGGATAGCCTCGAGCGCTACTTCTAAAACATCACCTTCATTCAGTTGTTTTAGGTCTGTTGGAGATGGATGATGAGACGTGTCCCACGGGTGGGGTTTCTCCCCCTCCACCCCCTCCATGCCGTGTCTCTGTGCCCTATTGTTGTGTCGGTGCATGTGTTGTGTGTTTGTGTGTGTTTACGTTCGTGTTTTTTCACTGTGTTTGTATGATCCATGTCAATATATTTCTGTTGGAGAAGCTCTTTGTGTTTGGCATTTGTATGTATGAAGGGTTCTGTATAAATAAAGTCTTATTTGACTTGATAATGAACAGGAGCAAAGAAGGGCCCCAGTTCGATTCCTGGCCCGGGGGTCTTTCTGTGTGGAGTTTGCATGCTCTGTGGGTTCTCTCCGGGTACTCCAGCTTCCTCCCACCTCCAAAAGCATTCTGAGGTTAATTGGTCACTCTAAAGTGCCCGTAGGTGTGAATGTGGGTGTGAATGTCCTGTCGTACTCTGACGTTCAGCCGTTGACAGGTGGGATGAGCGGGAGATGATGAATGAATGAATGATAATTAACATGAACCCTGTCTTGAAGGAGGAATCCTGCTGATAAGTAGAGGAACTGACCATGTCGGCCCTCGGCGGGTCGGGTATCGCCAAGCAGAAAACACTTAGCTTGTATTTACATTTTAGAGAATGGTATCTCCACTGCAGGTAGGGGGCGCTGCATTAGTCCTCAGGGTCGTATCTCAGGGTGTGTTTGAGGAACAATGGGTCGACGTGCACATATCGGATTGGACTGGACAGGATTAGTAGACGTAAAGATGAAGAGCACTTCATTCATCCCTGGGGAGGGGATTCATGGAGCTGGATGATGAGGATGGATGATGAGGATGGACGAGAGTGTGGGAGGAGGGGCGGCATGGATTCTACAGCTTTCTTTACCCCCGCCCCTGAAACATCTGACTCGAAGCACGTGCACACACACACACACACACTATCACACTGAAGCTCCAAACACACTGTCGTCAAGCAGGTGCAGGTTGGTGTGTGGTGGCGGTTTGACCCCAGTCTGTACACCCCTCCACGCACACACACACACACACCACCCCTTTTTCCTCATCAACAGCAAACAGAGTGTGGGAGTTGTACAACAAGTACATAAGATGCGTCGTTAGCAGGGTCGGTCGGTAGAAATACTGCATGTTTCACGCGTTTCTTCATCGCGGCTGCTCAGTCACTGCTGGGAAGGAAGAACACAACCGAGACGAGACTGAACGTTTCCACGCGTGTGCTTTCTGCGTATCAGAAACACACACATGTGTCACAACGTTTCCAAAGACGACACCGAAGGACACTCTTCAGAGAAACGCTGCTCACAAGCGCGAGAGAGACGATGAGGACGTGCCGATGGAGACCGTGTGCGTGTGGGTGCGCTGACGGATGTGAGCTGCGGCTTTGAGGCTGTTTCATGAATCATACACCCGCTCTCACACACACACACACACACACACACACACACACACACACACAGTTTCCAACCAGAAGCACAGAAGTTAGCACGACGTTGGCTGCGGTTTATTTCATAGTGCCACGTGTTCGGCAAAAAGAAGCTTAAATAAAAAAAGAAAGGCCATAAAAAACAAGCTGATGTGGCAAAAGTACACTTGTATGTACACAAAATAATTTGAAATGACAGAACTGTCACAACGACATCACACTGCACTCGCTGCTGTTTTATTGTTGTCGCCCAACATCCCTAGGAGGAGTACTAATACTACTATGGGTGCACTACAGGTTAAAAATGGCCGAGCACATGAGTTCATTGGACCCAGGTTTCAACAAGTCGTCACAACTCTCTGTCATCACAATGAATTCGACCTTCTTCGTCTTTCAAAAGAAAGAAAGTCTCATTCCCTCGGTCGTTGCGGGGTCCAGTGCTGCGTTGGCATCATCCAGTCAGTTGACCTTAACTGTTGAGAAAGGAATATTCATCCTGGGGAGCGATTGTGAGTCCTCAGTTTCTGTCCAAACACAACACAGGTAATGTTACTCCACTGAAAATGGCATGACAAGTCACAGTGTGTTTCTCATTACTCCTAAAAAGAAAGAAAAGAAAGATTTTTGTGTTCATGTGTTTCCCCCCTGTGTCTTGTCCAGTCAGTTCCCTCCTTTCCCTCCTACGCTCCCCCCTGTGTCTCGTTTGGTCTCGTTCCTGTATAGAAACAAGTCCTTTGTTGGTTTGTCTGTCTTCCTGTCCAGTCCTTCAGGCTACGCGTCACCTATCTGCAATGGACCCGTCCCAGAGTTTGGAATTTTTTTTTGGTTTTTCATTGACGTTCTCTTGTACGTGATCTTGTTATTTATTGAAACGGACTTAAAGTGTGTTTGCTGCTTTCTTGTGTCCTCCTGCCACACCACCAAACAGAACGTTCGTTCGTACCTCATATTCAGAATCGCCACCTGGTGGCGCTCGACCTCCTGAGCGAGCGGGTGCTAAAACGATGAAACCAGATCAGTGTACATGCATGTAGATGATTTCCAGGAGTAGAAATACTCAAATGTTTATGCATTCTTACATTTGGAGAAGTTTTGTCCGGACGAGCTCTTCTTCCTGGTGCACCTGTAAACGACGGCCATCAGTACCGCTGTCCCGGCCATGTCGGCAGCAATGACCCCTGCAAAGAACCTTGCATCCAACTCGAAACAGTTCAAGCACACTGAAGGATGGAAAAACATCAGTGGAACATGTGAGATTACAGTTGACAGAATGAGCATGGATGGGAAGGATTTTTACTCACCCTTTCCTTCTACGTAGAAATAGTATTTGACAGGTTTGTCACCAGCCGTGTTAACATCGATGTATTCACAGTGGTAGAGACCTTTGCTCCTGGCATCATAAGCAACTTCATAGGATTTGTTCCCATTGTAGTTCTGTAACTCAACTCCTTTATAAAACCATTTCCCCTCTTTCGGACAGGTCAGCGTGAAGTTTACCATCCAGAAAGACACGTCCCCTTAAAGCACAGACAGTGATTGTCAGTACATGTACTTTAGTTTTAAACGTCACTGGCTCCTGCTCTCCATCAAGGCAGGAATATTTTTTTTTGTACTTCTGAGTTTGATATTTAACTGTATGTCACTGATCACGTTTTAGATCACCCACTCCCCCCATAAACACACACACACACACACACACACACACAAATACTGATTGTAAGGAAATAGGAATACTTTTAAAGAAAGACTGAGCTCGGGTGGACAAATGAAAACGGTTCATTTCATATCATCTCTCTCATCTGTTTATTGTTAATCAACTCTACGAAAACACATGCATGTTTCTTTTTTACCTTCATCAGCCGTTATTGTCCCCATGATCAGCACAAGGACAGCGAGCGAAGCCTGAACACCCATGTTGTTCTTGTTCCTCCGATGACTTTTCTCAGACTTCCACCACCAGTGAGTCGAATGAATTCATACAATACATGAAAAACATCAAACTGTCTGCACAAGACGACAAAAAGACACACTGAAACACACACACATGCACCAAAAAGTGGTTCTCTCTCTCTCTCTCTCTCTCTATTTCACATTCAATCGCTTTCTCTCCGCACAGGAAGTGTTTTTTCAA
>NW_027613872.1:0-32544 GCF_965212315.1 Lampetra planeri
ATCAACTCCTCACTCACTAAACAACTCCTTACTCACTACAACTGTCCTCACTCACTAACAACAACTCCTCACTCACCAACAACTCCTCACTCACCAACAACTCCTCACTCACTAACAACTCCTCACTCAACTCCTCACTCACCAACAACTCCTTACTCACTAACAACTCCTCACTCACTAACAACTCACTCACTCACTAACAACTCCTCACTCACCAACAACTCCTCACTCACCTAACAACTCCTCACTCACTAACAACTCCTCACTAACAACTCCTTACTCACAACAACTCCTCACTAACAACTCCTCACTCACTATCAACTCCTCACTCACTAACAACTCCTCACCTAACAACTCCTCACTAACAACTCCTCACTAACAACTCCTCACTCACTTCAACCCTTACTCACTATCAACTCCTCACTCACTAACAACTCCTCACTCACTAACAACTCCTCACTCACTAACAACTCCTCACTCACTAACAACTCCTTACTCACTAACAACTCCTCACTCACTAACAACTCCTCACTTCACTATCAACTCCTCACTCACTAACAACTCCTACTCACTTACAACTCCTCACTCACTAACAACTCCTCACTCACTAACAACTCCTCACTAACAAACATCCTCACTCACTAACAACTCCTCACTCACTACAACTCCTTACTCACTAACAACTCCTCACTAACAACTCCTCACTCACTAACACTCCTCACTCACTAACAACTCCTCACTCACCAACAACTCCTCACTCACTAACAACTCCTCACTCACTAAACAACTCCTCACTCACTAACAACTCCTCACTCACTAACAACTCCTCACTCACTAACAACTCCCTCACTCACTATCAACTCCTCACTCACTAACAACTCCTCACTCACTAACAACTCCTCACTCACTAACAACTCCTCACTCACTAACAACTCCTCACTCACTAACAACTCCTCACTCACTAACAACTCCTCACTCACTAACAACTCCTCACTCACTACAACTCCTCACTCACAACAACTCCTCACTCACTAACAACTCCTCACCTCACTAACAACTCCTCACTCACTAACAACTCCTCACTCACTAACAACTCCTCACTCACTAACAACTCCTCACTCACTATCAACTCCTCACTCACTAACAACTCCTCACTCACTAACAACTCCTCACTCACTAACAACTCCTCACTCACTAACAACTCCTCACTCACTACAACTCCTCACTCACTAACAACTCCTCACTCACTATCAACTCCTCACTCACTAACAACTCCTCACTCTCTATCAACTCCTCACTCACTAACAACTCCTCACTCACTAACAACTCCTCACTCACTAACACTCCTCACTATACTCCTCTACTCACTAACAACTCCTCACCTCACTATCAACTCCTCACTCACTAACAACTCCTCACTCACTATCAACTCCTCACTCACTAACAACTCCTCACTCACTAACAACTCCTCACTCACTAACAACTCCTCACTCACTAACAACTCTCACTCACTAACAACTCCTCACTCACTATCAACTCCTCACTCACTAACAACTCCTTACTCACTAACAACTCCTCACTCACTAACAACTCCTCACTCACTATCAACTCCTCACTCACTAACAACTCCTCACTCACCAACAACTCCTCACTCACTAACAACTCCTCACTCACTATAACAACTCTCACTCACTCAACAAACTACTCACTCACTAAACACTCCTCACTCACTAACAACTCCTCACGTCACTAACAACTCCTCACTCACTAACAACTCCTCACTCACTAACACTCCTCACTCACTATCAACTCCTCACGTCACTAACAACTCCTCACTCACTAACAACTCCTCACTCACTAACAACTCCTCACTCACTATCAACTCCTCACTCACTAACAACTCCTCACTCACTAACAACTCCTCACTCACTAACAACTCCTCACTCACTAACAACTCCTCACTACACTAACAACTCCTCACTCACTATCAACTCCTCACTCACTAACAACTCCTCACTCACTATCAACTCCTCACTCACTAACAACGTCCTCACTCACTATCAACTCCTCACTCACTAACAACTCCTCACTCACTAACAACTCCTCACTCACTAACAACTCCTCACTCACTAACAACTCCTCACTACACTCCTCATCACTAACAACTCCTCACTCACTATCAACTCCTCACTCACTAACAACTCCTCACTCACTATCAACTCCTCACTCACTAACAACTCCTCACTCACTATCAACTCCTCACTCACTAACAACTCCTCACTCACTATCAACTCCTCACTCACTAACAACTCCTCACTCACTATCAACTCCTCACTCACTAACAACTCCTCACTCACCTAACAACTCCTCACTCACTATCAACTCCTCACTCACTAACAACTCCTCACTCACTAACAACTCCTCACTCACTAACAACTCCTCACTCACTAACAACTCCTCACTCACTAACAACTCCTCACTCACTAACAACTCCTCACTCACTAACAACTCCTCACTCACTAACAACTCCTCACTCACTAACAACTCCTCACTCACTAACAACTCCTACTCACTAACAACTCCTCACTCACTAACAACTCCTCACTCACTAACAACTCCTCACTCACTAACAACTCCTCACTCACTAACAACTCCTCACTCACTAACAACTCCTCACTCACTATCAACTCCTCACTCACTAACAACTCCTCACTCACTAACAACTCCTCACTCACTAACAACTCCTCACTCACTAACAACTCCTCACTCACTAACAACTCCTCACTCACTAACAACTCCTCACTCACTAACAACATCCTCACTCACTAACAACTCCTCACTCACTAACAACTCCTCACTCACTAACAACTCCTCACTCACTAACAACTCCTCACTCACTAACAACTCCTTACTCACTAACAACTCCTCACTCACTAACAACTCCTCACTCACTAACAACTCCTCACTCACTAACAACTCCTCACTCACTAACAACTCCTCACTCACTAACAACTCCTCACTCACTATCAACTCCTCACTCACTAACAACTCCTCACTCACTAACAACTCCTCACTCACTAACAACTCCTCACTCACTAACAACTCCTCACTCACCAACAACTCCTCACTCACTACAACTCCTCACTCACTAACAACTCCTCACTCACTAACAACTCCTCACTCACTAACAACTCCTCACTCACTAACAACTCCTCACTCACTAACAACTCCTCACTCACTAACAACTCCTCACTCACTAACAACTCCTCACTCACTAACAACTCCTCACTCACTAACAACTCCTCACTCACTAACAACTCCTCACTCACTAACAACTCTCACTCACCAACAACTCCTCACTCACCAACAACTCCTCACTCACTAACAACTCCTCACTAACAACTCCTACTCACTAACAACTCCTCACTCACTAACAACTCCTCACTCACTAACAACTCCTCACCTCACTAACAACTCCTCACTCACCAACAACTCCTCACTCACTAACAACTCCTCACTCACTAACAACTCCTCACTCACCAACAACTCCTCACTCACCTAACAACTCCTCACTCACCAACAACTCCTCACTCACTAACATCTCCTCACTCACTAACAACTCCTCACTCACTCACTAACAACTCCTCACTCACTAACAACTCCTCACTCACCAACAACTCTCCTCACTCACCAACAACTCCTCACTCACTAACAACTCCTCACTCACTAACAACTCCTCACTCACTAACAACTCCTCACTCACTAACAACTCCTCACGTCACTAACAACTCCTCACTCACTAACAACTCCTCACTCACTAACAACTCCTCACTCACTAACAACTCCTCACTCACTAACAACTCCTTACTCACTAACTAACTCCTCACTCACAAACAACTCCTCTACTCACTAACAACTCCTCACTCACCAACAACTCCTCACACTCACTAACAACTCCTCACTCACTAACAACTCCTCACTCACTAACAACTCCTCACTCACAAACAACTCCTCACTCACTAACAACTCCTCACTCACTAACAACTCCTCACTCACCAACAACTCCTCACTCACTAACAACTCCTCACTCACTAACAACTCCTCACTCACAACACTCCTCACTCACTAACAACTCCTCACTCACTAACAACTCCTCACTCACTATCAACTCCTTACTCACTAACAACTCCTCACTCACCAACAACTCCTTACTCACTAACAACTCCTCACTCACACAACACTCCTTACTCACTAACAACTCCTCACTCACTAACAACTCCTCACTCACTAACAACTCCTCACTCACTAACAACTCCTCACTCACTAACAACTCCTCACTCACTAACAACTCCTCACTCACTAACAACTCCTCACTCACCAACAACTCCTCTACTCACCAACAACTCCTCACTCACCAACAACTCCTCACTCACTAACAACTCCTCACTAACAACTCCTCACTCACTAACAACTCCTCACTCACTACAACTCCTCACTCACTAACAACTCCTCACTCACCAACAACTCCTTACTCACTAACAAGCTCCTCACTCACTAACAACTCCTCACTCACCAACAACTCCTCACTCACTAACAACTCCTCACTCACCAACAACTCCTCACTCACTAAGCAACTCCTCACTCACTAAACATCCTCACTCACTAACAACTACTCACTCACTAACAACTCCTCACTCACTAACAACTCCTCACTCACTAACAACTCCTCACTCACTAACAACTCCTCACTCACCAACAACTCCTCTACTCACCAACAACTCCTCACTCACTAACAACTCCTCACTCACTAACAACTCCTCTCACTACAACTCCTCACGTCACCTACAACTCCTCACTCAACAACTCCTCACTCACTAACAACTCCTCCTCACTAACAACTCCTCTCACTAACAACTCCTCACTCACTACACTCTCACTCACTAACAACTCCTCACTCACTAAACAACTCCTCACTCACCAACAACTCTCTCACTAACAACTCCTCCTCACTAACAACTCCTCACTCACTAACAACTCCTCACTAACAACTCCTCACTCACCTAACAACTCCTCACTCACTAACAACTCCTCACTCACCTAACAACTCCTCACTAACAACTCCTACTCACTATCAACTCCTCACTCACTAACAACTCCTCACTCACAAACAACTCCTCACTCACTAACAACTCCTCACTCACTAACAACTCCTCACTCACTAACAACTCCTCACTCACACTCTCACCTAACAACTCCTTACTCACTATCAACTCCTCACTCACTAACAACTCCTCACTCACTAACAACTCCTCACTCACTAACAACTCCTCACTCACTAACAACTCCTACTCACTAACACTCCTCACTCACTAACAACTCCTTACTCACTAACAACTCCTCACTCACTAACAACTCCTCACTCACTAACAACTCCTCACTCACTAACAACTCCTCACTCACTAACAACTCCTCACTCACTAACAACTCCTACTCACTAACACCATCTCACTCACTAACAACTCCTCACTCACTAACAACTCCTCACTCACTAACAACTCCTCACTCACTAACAACTCCTCACTCACTAACAACTCCTCACTCACTAACAACTCCTCACTCACTAACAACTCCTCACTCACTAACAACTCCTCACTCACTAACAACTCCTCACTCACTAACAACTCCTCACTCACTAACAACTCCTCACTAACACTCCTCACTCACTAACAACTCCTCACTCACTAACAACTCCTCACTCACTAAACAACTCCTCACTCACTAACAACTCCTCACTCACTAACAACTCCTCACTCACTAACAACTCCTCACTCACTAACAACTCCTTACTCACTACAACTCCTCACTCACTAACAACTCCTCACTCACTACAACTCCTCACTCACTAACAACTCCTCACTCACTAACAACTCCTCACTCACTAACAACTCCTCACTCACTAACACCTCCCACTAACAACTCCTCACTCACTACAACTCCTCACTCACTAACAACTCCTCACTCACTAACAACTCCTCACACTAACAACTCCTCACTCACTAACACTCCTCACTCACTAACAACTCCTCTACTCACTAACAACCTCTCACTCACTAACAACTCTCACTCACTAACAACTCCTCACTCACTAACAACTCCTCACTCACTAACAACTCCTCACTCACTAACAACTCCTCACTCACTAACAACTCCTCACTCACTAACAACTCCTCACTCACTAACAACTCCTCACTCACTAACAACTCCTCACTCACTAACAACTCCTCACTCACTAACAACTCCTCACTCACTAACAACTCCTCACTCACTAACAACTCCTCACTCACTAACAACTCCTCACTCACTATACAACTCCTCACTCACTAACAACTCCTCACTCACTAACAACTCCTCACTCACTAACAACTCCTCACTACAACTCCTCACTCACTAACAACTCCTCACTCACTAACAACTCCTCACTCACTAACAACTCTCACTCACTATCACTCCTCACACTAACAACTCCTCACTCACTATCAACTCCTCACTCACTAACAACTCCTCACTCACTACAACTCCTCACTCACTAACAACTCCTCCTCACTAACACTCCTCACACTACAACTCCTCACTCACTAACAACTCCTCACTCACTAACAACTCCTCACTCACTAACAACTCCTCACTCACTAACAACTCCTCACTCACTAACAACTCCTCACTCACTAACAACTCCTCACTCACTAACAACTCCTCACTCACTAACAACTCCTCACTCACTATCAACTCCTCACTCACTAACACTCCTCTACTCACTACAACTCCTCACTCACTATCAACTCCTCACTCACTATCAACTCCTCACTCACTAACAACTCCTCACTCACTATCAACTCCTCACTCACTAACAACTCCTCACTCACTAACAACTCCTCACTCACTAACAACTCCTCACTCACTAACAACTCCTCACTCACTAACAACTCCTCACTCACTAACAACTCCTCACTCACTAACAACTCCACTCACTATCAACTCCTCACTCACTAACAATCTCCTCACTCACTAACAACTCCTCACTCACTATCAACTCCTCACTCACTACAACTCCTCACTCACTAACAACTCCTCACTCACTATCAACTCCTCACTCACTAACAACTCCTACTCACTAACAACTCCTACTCACTATCAACTCCTCACTCACTAACAACTCCTTACTCACTAACAACTCCTACTCACTATCAACTCCTCACTCACTAACAACTCCTCACTCACTAACAACTCCTCACTCACTATCAACTCCTCACTCACTAACAACTCCTCACTCACTAACAACTCCTCACTCCAACAACTCCTCACTCACTATCAACTCCTCACTCACTAACAACTCCTCACTCACTAACAACTCCTCACTCACTAACAACTCCTCACTCACTAACAACTCCTCACTCACTATCAACTCCTCACTCACTAACAACTCCTCACTCACTAACAACTCCTCACTCACTATCAACTCCTCACTCACTAACAACTCCTCACTCACCAACAACTCCTCACTCACTATCAACTCCTCACTCACTAACAACTCCTCACTCACTAACAACTCCTCACTCACTAACAACTCCTCACTCACCAACAACTCCTCACTCACTATCAACTCCTCACTCACTAACAACTCCTCACTCACTAACAACTCCTCACTCACTAACAACTCCTCACTCACTAACAACTCCTCACTCACTAACAACTCTCCTCACTATCACTCCTTACTCACTAACAACTCCTCACTCACTAACAACTCCTCACTCACTATCAACTCCTCACTCACTAACAACTCCTACTCACTAACAACTCCTCACTCACTAACAACTCCTCACTCACTAACAACTCCTCACTCACTAACAACTCCTCACTCACTATCAACTCCTCACTCACTAACAACTCCTCACTCACTAACAACTCCTCACTCACTATCAACTCCTCACTCACTAACAACTCCTCACTCACTAACAACTCCTCACTCACTAACAACTCCTCACTCACTAACAACTCCTCACTCACTAACAACTCCTCACTTCACTATCAACTCCTCACTCACTAACAACTCCTCACTCACTATCAACTCCTCACTCACTAACAACTCCTCACCTCACTAACAACTCCTCACTCACCAACAACTCCTCACTCACTATCAACTCCTCACTCACTATCAACTCCTTACTCACTATCAACTCCTTACTCACTAACAACTCCTCACTCACTATCAACTCCTCACTCACTATCAACTCCTCACTCACTATCAACTCCTTACTCACTATCAACTCCTCACTCACTAACAACTCCTCACCTCACTATCAACTCCTCACTCACTAACAACTCCTTACTCACTATCAACTCCTCACTCACTATCAACTCCTCACTCACTATCAACTCCTCACTCACTATCAACTCCTCACTCACTAACAACTCCTCACTCACCAACAACTCCTCACTCACTAACAACCTCTCACTCACTATCAACTCCTCACTCACTAACAACTCCTCACTCGCTAACAACTCCTCACTCACTATCAACTCCTCACTCACTATCAACTCCTCACTCACTACACTCTCACTCACTAACAACTCCTCACTCACTAACAACTCCTCACTCACTATCAACTCCTCACTCACTAACAACTCCTCACTCACTAACAACTCCTCACTCACTATCAACTCCTCACTCACTAACAACTCCTCACTCACTAACAACTCCTCACTCACTATCAACTCCTCACTCACTATCAACTCCTCACTCACTAACAACTCCTCACTCACTAACAACTCCTCACTCACTATCAACTCCTCACTCACTATCAACTCCTCACTCACTAACAACTCCTCACTCACTAACAACTCCTCACTCACTATTCAACTCCTCACTCACTAACAACTCCTCACTCACTAACAACTCCTCACTCACTAACAACTCCTCACTCACTATCAACTCCTCACTTCACTATCAACTCCTCACTCACTAACAACTCCTCACTCACTAACAACTCCTCACTCACTAACAACTCCTCACTCACTATCAACTCCTCACTCACTAACAACTCCTCACTCACTAACAACTCCTCACTCACTAACAACTCCTCACTCACTATCAACTCCTCACTCACTAACAACTCCTCACTCACTAACAACTCCTCACTCACCAACAACTCCTCACTCACTAACAACTCCTTACTAACAACTCCTTACTCACTAACAACTCCTCACTCACCAACAACTCCTCACTCTCACCAACAACTCCTCACTCACTAACAACTCCTTACTAACAACTCCTTACTCACTAACAACTCCTCACTACTAACAACTCCTCACTCACCAACAACTCCTCACTCACTAACAACTCCTCACTCACTAACAACTCCTCACTCACAACAACTCCTCACTCACTAACAACTCCTCACTCACTAACAACTCCTCACTCACTAACAACTCCTCACTCACTAACAACTCCTCACTCACTAACAACTCCTCACTCACTAACAACTCCTCACTCACTAACAACTCCTCACTCACTAACAACTCCTCACTCACTATCAACTCCTCACTCACTACAACTCTCACTCCTCACTCACTAACAACTCCTCACTCACTAACAACTCCTCACTCACTATCAACTCCTCACTCACTAACAACTCCTCACTCACTAACAACTCCTCACTCACTATCAACTCCTCACTCACTAACAACTCCTCACTCACTAACAACTCCTCACTCACTAACAACTCCTCACTCACTATCAACTCCTCACTCACTAACAACTCCTCACTCACCAACAACTCCTCACTCACTAACAACTCCTCACTCTACAACTCCTCACTCACTAACAACTCCTCACTCACAAACAACTCCTCACTCACTAACAACTCCTCACTCACTAACAACTCCTCACACTACAACTCCTCACTCACTAACAACTCCTCACTCACTAACAACTCCTCACTCACTAACAACTCCTCACTCACTATCAACTCCTCACTCACTAACAACTCCTCACTCACTATCAACTCCTACTCACTAACAACTCCTCACTCACTATCAACTCCTCACTCACTAACAACTCCTCACTCACTAACAACTCCTCACTCACTAACAACTCCTCACTCACTATCAACTCCTTACTCACTAACAACTCCTCACTCACTAACAACTCCTTACTCACTATACAACTCCTTACTCACTATCAACTCCTCACTCACTATCAACTCCTTACTCACTAACAACTCCTTCACTCACTATCAACTCCTCACTCACTAACAACTCCTCACTCTCAACTCCTACACTCCTTACTCACTAACAACTCCTTACTCACTATCAACTCCTCACTCACTACAACTCCTTACTCACTAACAACTCCTTACTCACTATCAACTCCTCACTCACTATCAACTCCTTACTCACTAACAACTCCTTACTCACTATCAACTCCTCACTCACTAACAACTCCTTACTCACTATCAACTCCTTACTCACTATCAACTCCTTACTCACTATCAACTCCTTACTCACTATCAACTCCTCACTCACTAACAACTCCTTACTCACTATCAACTCCTCACTCACTATCAACTCCTCACTCACTAACAACTCCTCACTCACTAACAACTCCTCACTCACTAACAACTCCTTACTCACCAACAACTCCTCACTCACTAACAACTCCTCACTCACTATCAACTCCTTACTCACTAACAACTCCTCACTCACTAACAACTCCTCACTCACTAACAACTCCTTACTCACACAACAACTCCTCACTCACTAACAACTCCTCACTCACTATCAACTCCTTACTCACTAACAACTCCTCACTCACCAACAACTCCTCACTCACTAACAACTCCTCACTAACAACTCCTCACTCACTAACAACTCCTTACTCACTAACAACTCCTCACTCACCTAACAACTCCTCACTCACTAACAACTCCTCACTCACTATCAACTCCTTACTCACTAACAACTCCTCACTCACCAACAACTCCTCACTCACTAACAACTCCTCACTAACAACTCCTCACTCACTAACAACTCCTTACTCACCAACAACTCCTCACTCACTAACAACTCCTCACTCACTAACAACTCCTCACTCACTAACAACTCCTCACTCCTAACAACATCCTCACTCACTATCAACTCCTCACTCACTAACAACTCCTCACTCACTATCAACTCCTTACTCACTAACAACTCCTCACTCACTAACAACTCCTCACTCACTAACAACTCCTCACTCACTAACAACTCCTCACTCACTAACAACTCCTCACTCACTAACAACTCCTCACTCACTAACAAACTCCTCACTCACTAACAACTCCTCACTCACTAACAACTCCCTCACTCACTAACAACTCCTCACTCACTAACAACTCCTCACCTCACTAACAACTCCTCACTCACTAACAACTCCTTACTCACTAACAACTCCTCACTCACTCACTAACAACTCCTCACTCACTAACAACTCCTTACTCACTAACAACTCCTTACTCACCAACAACTCCTCACTCACTAACAACTCCTCACTCACTAACAACTCCTTGCTCACTAACAACTCCTCACTCACTAACAACTCCTCACTCACCTAACAACTCCTTACTCACTATCAACTCCTTACTCACCAACAACTCCTCACTCACTCAACAACTCCTCACTCACTATCAACTCCTTGCTCACTAACAACTCCTCACTCACTAACAACTCCTTGCTCACTAACAACTCCTCACTCACTAACAACTCCTCACTCACCAACAACTCCTCACTCACTAACAACTCCTCACTCACCAACAACTCCTTGCTCACTAACAACTGCTTGCTCACTACAACTCCTCACTCACTAACAACTCCTCACTCACTAACAACTCCTCACTCACTAACAACTCCTCACTCACTAACAACTCCTCACTCACTAACAACTCCTCACTCACTAACAACTCCTCACTCACTATCAACTCCTCACTCACTAACAACTCCTTACTCACTAACAACTCCTCACTCACTAACAACTCCTCACTCACTAACAACTCCTTGCTCACTATCAACTCCTTGCTCACTAACAACTCCTTGCTCACTATCAACTCCTCACTCACTAACAACTCCTTGCTCACTAACAACTCCTTGCTCACTATCAACTCCTCACTCACTATCAACTCCTCACTCACTATCAACTCCTCACTCACTAACAACTCCTTGCTCACTAACAACTCCTCACTCACTATCAACTCCTCACTCACTAACAACTCCTCCTCACTATCAACTCCTCACTCACTATCAACTCCTCACTCACTATCAACTCCTTGCTCACTATCAACTCCTCAGCTCACTAACAACTCCTGCACTCACTAACAACTCCTCACTCACTAACAACTCCTCACTCACTAACAACTCCTCACTCACTAACAACTCCTCACTCACTAACAACTCCTCACTCACTAACAACTCCTCACTCACTAACAACTCCTCACTCACTAACAACTCCTCACTCACTAACAACTCCTCACTCACTAACAACTCCTCACTATCAACTCCTCACTCACTAACAACTCCTCACTCACTAACAACTCTCACTCACTAACAACTCCTCACTCACTAACAACTCCTCACTCACTATCAACTCCTCACTCACTAACAACTCCTCACTCACTAACAACTCCTCACTCACTATCAACTCCTCACTCACTAACAACTCCTCACTCACTATCAACTCCTCACTCACTATCAACTCCTCACTCACTAACAACTCCTCACTCACTAACAACTCCTCACTCACTAACAACTCCTCACTCACTAACAACTCCTCACTCACTAACAACTCCTCACTCACTAACAACTCCTCACTCACTAACAACTCCTCACTCACTATCAACTCCTCACTCACTAACAACTCCTCACTCACTAACAACTCCTCACTCACTAACAACTCCTCACTCACTAACAACTCCTCACTCACTAACTCACTAACAACTCCTCACTCACTAACAACTCCTCACTCACTAACAACTCCTCACTCACTAACAACTCCTCACTCACTAACAACTCCTCACTCACTAACAACTCCTCACTCACTAACAACTCCTCACTCACTAACAACTCCTCACTCACTAACAACTCCTCACTCACTATCAACTCCTCACTCACTAACAACTCCTCACTCACTAACAACTCCTCACTCACTAACAACTCCTCAATCACTAACAACTCCTCACTCACTAACAACTCCTCACTCACTAACAACTCCTCACTCACTAACAACTCCTCACTCACTAACAACTCCTCACTCACTAACAACTCCTCACTTCACTAACAACTCCTCACTCACTAACAACTCCTCACTCACTATCAACTCCTCACTCACTAACAACTCCTCACTCACAACAACTCCTCACTCACTAACAACTCCTCACTCACCAACAACTCCTCACTCACTAACAACTCCTCACTCACTATCAACTCCTCACTCACTAACAACTCCTCACTCACTAACAACTCCTCACTCACTAACAACTCCTCACTCACTAACAACTCCTCACTCACACAAACAACTCCTCACTCACTAACAACTCCTCACTCACTAACAACTCCTCACTCACTAACAACTCCTCACTCACTATCAACTCCTCACTCACTAACAACTCCTCACTCACTAACAACTCTCACTCACTAACAACTCCTCACTCACTAACAACTCACTCACCAACAACCTCACTCACTAACAACTCCTCATCACTAACAACTCCTCACTCACTAACAACTCCTCACTCACTAACAACTCCTCACTCACTAACAACTCCTCACTCACTAACAACTCCTCACTCACTATCAACTCCTCACTCACTAACAACTCTCACTCACCAACAACTCCTCACTCACTAACAACTCCTCACTCACTAACAACTCCTCACTCACTAACAACTCCTCACTCACTAACAACTCCTCACTCACT
Organism: Lampetra planeri; assembly: GCF_965212315.1. NCBI lineage: Eukaryota > Metazoa > Chordata > Hyperoartia > Petromyzontiformes > Petromyzontidae > Lampetra > Lampetra planeri. The sequence continues at coordinate 14,003 of NW_027613872.1, forward strand.
AACAACTCCTCACTCACTAACAACTCCTCACTCACCAACAACTCCTCACTCACTAACAACTCCTCACTCACCAACAACTCCTCACTCACTAACAACTCCTCACTCACAACAACTCCTCACTCACGTAACAACTCCTCACTCACTAACAACTCCTCACTCACTAACAACTCCTCACTCACTAACAACTCCTCACTCACTATCAACTCCTCACTCACTAACAACTCTCACTCACACAACACTCCTCACTCACAACAACTCCTCACTCACTAACAACTCCTCACTCACCAACAACTCCTCACTCACTAACAACTCCTCACTCACTAACAACTTCCTCACTCACTATCAACTCCTCACTCACTAACAACTCCTCACTCACTAACAACTCCTCACTCACTAACAACTCCTCACTTCACTAACAACTCCTCACTCACTAACAACTCCTCACTCACTATCAACTCCTCACTCACTATCAACTCCTCACTCACTAACAACTCCTCACTCACTAACAACTCCTCACTCACTAACAACTCCTCACTCACTACTCACAACACTCCTCACTCACTATCAACTCCTCACTCACTAACGAACACCTCACTCACTAAACACTAACAACACAACTCCTCACTCACCAACAACTCCTCACTCACCTAACAACTCCTCACTCACTAACAACTCCTCACTCACTAACAACTCCTCACTCACCTAACAACTCCTCACTCACTAACAACTCCTCACTCACTAACAACTCCTCACTCACTAACAACTCCTCACTCACTAACAACTCCTCACTCACTATCAACTCCTCACTCACTAACAACTCCTCACTCACTAACAACTCCTCACTCACTAACAACTCCTCACTCACCTAACAACTCCTCACTCACTAACAACTCCTCACTCACTATCAACTCCTCACTCACTAACAACTCCTCGCTCACTAACAACTCCTCACTCACTAACAACTCCTTACTCACTAACAACTCCTCACTCACTAACAACTCCTCACTCACTATCAACTCCTCACTCACTAACAACTCCTTACTCACTAACAACTCCTCACTCACTAACAACTCCTCACTCACTAACAACTCCTCACTCACTAACAACTCCTCACTCACCAACAACTCCTCACTCACTATCAACTCCTCACTCACTAACAACTCCTCACTCACCAACAACTCCTCACTCACTAACAACTCCTCACTCACCAACAACTCCTCACTCACTATCAACTCCTCACTCACTATCAACTCCTCACTCACTAACAACTCCTCACTCACCAACAACTCCTCACTCACTAACAACTCCTCACTCACTAACAACTCCTCACTCACTAACAACTCCTTACTCACTATCAACTCCTCACTCACTAACAACTCCTCACTCACTAACAACTCCTCACTCACCAACAACTCCTCACTCACTAACAACTCCTCACTCACTAACAACTCCTCACTCACTAACAACTCCTCACTCACTAACAACTCCTCACTCACTAACAACTCCTCACTCACTAACAACTCCTCACTCACCAACAACTCCTCACTCACTATCAACTCCTTACTAACAACTCCTCACTCACTAACAACTCCTCACTCACTAACAACTCCTCACTCACTAACAACTCCTCACTCACTAACAACTCCTCACTCACTAACAACTCCTCACTCACTAACAACTCCTCACTCACTAACAACTCCTCACTCACTAACAACTCCTCACTCACCAACAACTCCTCACTCACTAACAACTCCTCACTCACTAACAACTCCTCACTCACTAACAACTCCTTACTCACCAACAACTCCTCACCCACTAACAACTCCTCACTCACCAACAACTCCTTACTCACCAACAACTCCTCACTCACTAACAACTCCTTACTCACCAACAACTCCTCACCCACTAACAACTCCTCACTCACTAACAACTCCTTACTCACTAACAACTCCTCACCCACTAACAACTCCTCACTCACTAACAACTCCTCCACTCACTCACCAACAACTCCTTACTCACCAACAACTCCTCACTCACTAACAACTCCTTACTCACCAACAACTCCTCACCCACTAACAACTCCTCACTCACTAACAACTCCTTACTCACTAACAACTCCTCACCCACTAACAACTCCTCACTCACCAACAACTCCTTACTCACTATCAACTCCTCACTCACCAACAACTCCTCACCCACTAACAACTCCTCACTCACTAACAACTCCTTACTCACTAACAACTCCTCACTCACTAACAACTCCTCACTCACTAACAACTCCTCACTCACTAACAACTCCTCACTCACCAACAACTCCTTACTCACTAACAACTCCTCACCCACTAACAACTCCTCACTCACTAACAACTCCTCACTCACCAACAACTCCTTACTCACTAACAACTCCTCACTCACTAACAACTCCTCACTCACTAACAACTCCTCACTCACTATCAACTCCTCACTCACTAACAACTCCTCACTCACTAACAACTCCTCACTCACTAACAACTCCTCACTCACCAACAACTCCTTACTCACTAACAACTCCTCACTCACCAACAACTCCTCACTCACTAACAACTCCTCACTCACTATCAACTCCTCACTCACTAACAACTCCTTACTCACTAACAACTCCTCACTCACTAACAACTCCTCACTCACTAACAACTCCTCACTCACTATCAACTCCTCACTCACTAACAACTCCTCACTCACTAACAACTCCTCACTCACTAACAACTCCTCACTCACTAACAACTCCTTACTCACTATCAACTCCTCACTCACTAACAACTCCTCACTCACTAACAACTCCTCACTCACTAACAACTCCTCACTCACTAACAACTCCTTACTCACTATCAACTCCTCACTCACTATCAACTCCTCACTCACTAACAACTCCTCACTCACTAACAACTCCTCACTCACTAACAACTCCTCACTCACTAACAACTCCTTACTCACTATCAACTCCTCACTCACTAACAACTCCTTACTCATTAACAACTCCTCACTCACTAACAACTCCTCACTCACTATCAACTCCTCACTCGCTAACAACTCCTCACTCACCAACAACTCCTCACTCACTAACAACTCCTCACTCACTAACAACTCCTCACTCACTAACAACTCCTCACTCACCAACAACTCCTTACTCACTAACAACTCCTCACTCACCAACAACTCCTCACTCACTAACAACTCCCTCACTACACTCTACTCATCAACTCCTCACTCACTAACAACTCCTTACTCACTAACAACTCCTCACTCACTAACAACTCCTCACTCACTAACAACTCCTCACTCACTATCAACTCCTCACTCACTAACAACTCCTCACTCACTAACAACTCCTCACTCACTAACAACTCCTCACTCACTAACAACTCCTTACTCACTATCAACTCCTCACTCACTAACAACTCCTCACTCACTAACAACTCCTCACTCACTAACAACTCCTCACTCACTAACAACTCCTTACTCACTATCAACTCCTTACTCACTAACAACTCCTCACTCACTAACAACTCCTTACTCACTATCAACTCCTCACTCACTAACAACTCCTCACTCACTAACAACTCCTTACTCACTAACAACTCCTCACTCGCTAACAACTCCTCACTCACTAACAACTCCTCACTCACTAACAACTCCTTACTCACTATCAACTCCTCACTCACTAACAACTCCTTACTCACTAACAACTCCTCACTCACTAACAACTCCTCACTCACTATCAACTCCTCACTCGCTAACAACTCCTCACTCACTATCAACTCCTTGCTCACTAACAACTCCTCACTCACTAACAACTCCTCACTCACTAACAACTCCTCACTCACTAACAACTCCTCACTCACTATCAACTCCTCACTCACTAACAACTCCTCACTCACTAACAACTCCTCACTCACTAACAACTCCTCACTCACCAACAACTCCTCACTCACTATCAACTCCTCACTCACTAACAACTCCTCACTCACTAACAACTCCTTGCTCACTAACAACTCCTCACTCACTAACAACTCCTCACTCACTAACAACTCCTCACTCACTAACAACTCCTCACTCACTATCAACTCCTCACTCACTTACAACTCCTCACTCACTAACAACTCCTCACTCACTATCAACTCCTCACTCACTAACAACTCCTTACTCACTATCAACTCCTTACTCACTAACAACTCCTCACTCACTAACAACTCCTCACTCACTAACAACTCCTTACTCACTATCAACTCCTTACTCACTAACAACTCCTCACTCACTATCAACTCCTCACTCACTATCAACTCCTTACTCACTATCAACTCCTCACTCACTAACAACTCCTTACTCACTATCAACTCCTTACTCACTATCAACTCCTTACTCACTAACAACTCCTTACTCACTAACAACTCCTCACTCACTAACAACTCCTTACTCACTATCAACTCCTTACTCACTAACAACTCCTCACTCACTATCAACTCCTTACTCACTATCAACTCCTTACTCACTAACAACTCCTTACTCACTATCAACTCCTCACTCACTATCAACTCCTCACTCACTATCAACTCCTTACTCACTATCAACTCCTTACTCACTAACAACTCCTTACTCACTAACAACTCCTCACTCACTAACAACTCCTTACTCACTATCAACTCCTTACTCACTATCAACTCCTCACTCACTAACAACTCCTCACTCACTATCAACTCCTTACTCACTATCAACTCCTCACTCACTAACAACTCCTTACTCACTAACAACTCCTCACTCCACTATCAACTCCTCACTCACTAACAACTCCTCACTCACTATCAACTCCTCACTCACTAACAACTCCTTACTCACTATCAACTCCTTACTCACTATCAACTCCTCACTCACTAACAACTCCTCACTCACTAACAACTCCTCACTCACTATCAACTCCTCACTCACTAACAACTCCTCACTCACTATCAACTCCTCACTCACTAACAACTCCTCACTCACTAACAACTCCTTACTCACTATCAACTCCTTACTCACTAACAACTCCTCACTCACTAACAACTCCTTGCTCACTATCAACTCCTCACTCACTATCAACTCCTCACTCACTATCAACTCCTCACTCACTATCAACTCCTCACTCACTAACAACTCCTTACTCACTAACAACTCCTCACTCACTAACAACTCCTCACTCACTAACAACTCCTCACTCACTAACAACTCCTCACTCACTATCAACTCCTCACTCACTAACAACTCCTCACTCACTAACAACTCCTCACTCACTAACAACTCCTCACTCACTAACAACTCCTCACTCACTAACAACTCCTTACTCACTAACAACTCCTTACTCACTAACAACTCCTCACTCACTAACAACTCCTTACTCACTATCAACTCCTCACTCACTAACAACTCCTCACTCACTAACAACTCCTTACTCACTATCAACTCCTTACTCACTATCAACTCCTCACTCACTAACAACTCCTTGCTCACTAACAACTCCTCACTCACTAACAACTCCTTACTCACTAACAACTCCTCACTCACTAACAACTCCTCACTCACTAACAACTCCTTACTCACTAACAACTCCTCACTCACTAACAACTCCTCACTCACTAACAACTCCTCACTCACTAACAACTCCTCACTCACTAACAACTCCTCACTCACTATCAACTCCTCACTCACTAACAACTCCTCACTCACTAACAACTCCTCACTCACTATCAACTCCTCACTCACTAACAACTCCTCACTCACTATCAACTCCTTACTCACTAACAACTCCTCACTCACTAACAACTCCTCACTCACTATCAACTCCTTACTCACTAACAACTCCTTACTCACTAACAACTCCTCACTCACTAACAACTCCTTACTCACTAACAACTCCTTACTCACTAACAACTCCTTACTCACTAACAACTCCTCACTCACTAACAACTCCTTACTCACTAACAACTCCTTACTCACTAACAACTCCTCACTCACTAACAACTCCTCACTCACTATCAACTCCTTACTCACTAACAACTCCTTACTCACCAACAACTCCTCACTCACTAACAACTCCTTACTCACTAACAACTCCTTACTCACTAACAACTCCTTACTCACTAACAACTCCTCACTCACTAACAACTCCTCACTCACTAACAACTCCTTACTCACTAACAACTCCTTACTCACTAACAACTCCTCACTCACCAACAACTCCTCACTCACTATCAACTCCTTACTCACTATCAACTCCTCACTCACTAACAACTCCTCACTCACTATCAACTCCTCACTCACTATCAACTCCTCACTCACTATCAACTCCTCACTCACTATCAACTCCTTACTCACTAACAACTCCTCACTCACTATCAACTCCTCACTCACTATCAACTCCTCACTCACTAACAACTCCTCACTCACTATCAACTCCTCACTCACTATCAACTCCTCACTCACTAACAACTCCTCACTCACTATCAACTCCTCACTCACTAACAACTCCTCACTCACCAACAACTCCTCACTCACTAACAACTCCTCACTCACCAACAACTCCTCACTCACCAACAACTCCTCACTCACCAACAACTCCTCACTCACTAACAACTCCTCACTCACTAACAACTCCTCACTCACTATCAACTCCTTACTCACTAACAACTCCTCACTCACCAACAACTCCTCACTCACCAACAACTCCTCACTCACTAACAACTCCTCACTCACCAACAACTCCTCACTCACTAACAACTCCTCACTCACCAACAACTCCTCACTCACCAACAACTCCTCACTCACCAACAACTCCTCACTCACTAACAACTCCTCACTCACTATCAACTCCTCACTCACTAACAACTCCTCACTCACCAACAACTCCTCACTCACCAACAACTCCTCACTCACTAACAACTCCTTACTCACTATCAACTCCTAACTCACCAACAACTCCTCACTCACTAACAACTCCTCACTCACCAACAACTCCTCACTCACCAACAACTCCTTACTCACTATCAACTCCTAACTCACCAACAACTCCTAACTCACCAACAACTCCTTACTCACTATCAACTCCTAACTCACCAACAACTCCTCACTCACCAACAACTCCTTACTCACTATCAACTCCTAACTCACCAACAACTCCTCACTCACCAACAACTCCTTACTCACTATCAACTCCTAACTCACCAACAACTCCTCACTCACCAACAACTCCTTACTCACTATCAACTCCTAACTCACCAACAACTCCTCACTCACCAACAACTCCTAACTCACCAACAACTCCTAACTCACCAACAACTCCTCACTCACCAACAACTCCTCACTCACTAACAACTCCTTACTCACTATCAACTCCTAACTCACCAACAACTCCTCACTCACCAACAACTCCTTACTCACTATCAACTCCTAACTCACCAACAACTCCTAACTCACCAACAAACTCCTCACTCACTAACAACTCCTCACTCACTAACAACTCCTCACTCACCAACAACTCCTTACTCACCAACAACTCCTCACTCACTAACAACTCCTCACTCACCAACAAACTCCTCACTCACTAACAACTTCTCACTCACCAACAACTCCTCACTCACCAACAACTCCTCACTCACTATCAACTCCTCACTCACTAACAACTCCTCACTCACTATCAACTCCTCACTCACTAACAACTCCTCACTCACTAACAACTCCTCACTCACTAACAACTCCTCACTCACTAACAACTCCTCACTCACTAACAACTCCTTGCTCACTAACAACTCCTTGCTCACTAACAACTCCTTACTCACTAACAACTCCTCACTCACTAACAACTCCTTACACACTAACAACTCCTCACTCACTAACAACTCCTTACTCACTAACAACTCCTCACTCACCAACAACTCCTTACTCACTAACAACTCCTTACACACTAACAACTCCTCACTCACTAACAACTCCTTACACACTAACAACTCCTCACTCACTAACAACTCCTTACTCACTATCAACTCCTCACTCACTAACAACTCCTTACACACTAACAACTCCTCACTCACTAACAACTCCTCACTCACTATCAACTCCTCACTCACTATCAACTCCTCACTCACTATCAACTCTTCACTCACTAACAACTCTTTACTCACTAAAACTCCTCACTCACTAACAACTCCTCACTCACTAACAACTCCTTACTCACTAACAACTCCTCACTCACTATCAACTCCTCACTCACTAACAACTCCTTACACACTAACAACTCCTCACTCACTAACAACTCTCACTCACTAACAACTCCTCACTCACTATCAACTCCTCACTCACTAACAACTCCTCACTCACTATCAACTCCTCACTCACTAACAACTCCTTACACACTAACAACTCCTCACTCACTAACAACTCCTCACTCACTAACAACTCCTCACTCACTAACAACTCCTCACTCACTATCAACTCCTCACTCACTAACACAACTCCTCACTCACTATCAACTCCTCACTCACTAACAATCCTCTAACTCCTCACTCACTATCAACTCCTCACTCACCAACAACTCCTCACTCACTACAACTCCTCACTCACCAACAACTCCTCACTCACTATCAACTCCTCACTCACTAACAACTCCTTACACACTAACAACTCCTCACTCACTAACAACTCCTCACTCACTATCAACTCCTCACTCACCAACAACTCCTCACTCACTATCAACTCCTCACTCACCAACAACTCCTCACTCACTAACAACTCCTCACTCACCTAACAACTCCTCACTCACCAACAACTCCTCACTCACCAACAACTCCTCACTCACTAACAACTCCTCACTCACTAACAACTCCTCACTCACCAACAACTCCTCACTCACTATCAACTCCTCACTCACTAACAACTCCTCACTCACTAACAACTCCTCACTCACTAACAACTCCTTACTCACTAACAACTCCTCACTCACTAACAACTCCTCACTCACTAACAACTCCTCACTCACTAACAACTCCTCACTCACTAACAACTCCTCACTCACCAACAACCTCCTCACTCACTATCAACTCCTCACTCACTAACAACTCCTCACTCACCAACAACTCCCTCACTCACTAACAACTCCTCACTCACTATCAACTCCTCACTCACTATCAACTCCTCACTCACTAACAACTCCTCACTCACTATCAACTCCTCACCTCACTAACAACTCCTCACTCACCAACAACTCCTCACTCACTAACAACTCCTCACTCACTAACAACTCCTCACTCACTATCAACTCCTCACTCACTAACAACTCCTCACTCACTATCAACTCCTCACTCACTAACAACTCCTCACTCACCAACAACTCCTCACTCACTAACAACTCCTCACTCACTAACAACTCCTCACTCACTATCAACTCCTCACTCACTAACAACTCCTCACTCACTAACAACTCCTCACTCACTAACAACTCCTCACTCACTAACAACTCCTCACTCACTATCAACTCCTCACTCACTAACAACTCCTCACTCACTAACAACTCCTCACTCACTAACAACTCCTCACTCACTATCAACTCCTCACTTACTAACAACTCCTCACTCACTAACAACTCCTTACTCACTAACAACTCCTTACTCACTAACAACTCCTCACTCACTAACAACTCCTCACTCACTAACAACTCCTCACTCACTAACAAACTCCTTACTCACTAACAACTCCTTACTCACTAACAACTCCTCACTCACTAACAACTCCTTAGTCACTAACAACTCCTTACTCACTAACAACTCCCTCACTCACTAACAACTCCTCTCACTCAACTAACTACTCCTTACTCACTATACAACTCCTTACTCACTAACAACTCCTCACTCACCAACAACTCCTTACTCACTAACAACTCCTTACTCACTAACAACTCCTCACTCACTAACAACTCCTCACTCACTAACAACTCCTCACTCACTATCAACTCCTCACTCACTAACAACTCCTTACTCACCAACAACTCCTCACTCACTAACAACTCCTTACTCACCAACAACTCCTCACTCACTAACAACTCCTCACCACTAACAACTCCTCACTCACTAACAACTCCTCACTCACTAACAACTCCTCACTCACTAACAACTCCTTACTCACTAACAACTCCTCACTCACTATCAACTCCTCACTCACTAACAACTCCTCACTCACCAACACTCCTCACTCACTAACAACTCCTCACCCACTAACAACTCCTCACTCACTATCAACTCCTTACTCACTAACAACTCCTCACTCGCTATCAACTCCTTACTCACTAACAACTCCTCACTCACTATCAACTCCTTACTCACTAACAACTCCTCACTCACTATCAACTCCTTACTCACTATCAACTCCTTACTCACTAACAACTCCTCACTCACTATCAACTCCTCACTCACTATCAAATCCTCATCACTAACAACTCCTCACTCACTATCAACTCCTTACTCACTAACAACTCCTCACTAACTACTCCTTACTCACTAACAACTCCTCACTCACCAACAACTCCTCACTCACTAACAACTCCTCACTAACAACTCCTTACTCACTAACAACTCCTCACTCACAAACAACTCCTTACTCACTAACAACTCCTCACTAACAACTCCTTACTCACTAACAACTCCTCACTCACAAACAACTCCTCACTCACTAACAACTCCTCACTAACAACTCCTTACTCACTAACAACTCCTCACTCACAAACAACTCCTTACTCACTAACAACTCCTCACTAACAACTCCTTACTCACTAACAACTCCTCACTCACTAACAACTCCTCACTCACCAACAACTCCTCACTCACTAACAACTCCTCACTCACTAACAACTCCTCACTCACTATCAACTCCTTACTCACTAACAACTCCTCACTCACTAACAACTCCTCACTCACCAACAACTCCTCACTCACTAACAACTCCTCACTCACTAACAACTCCTCACTCACTATCAACTCCTTACTCACTAACAACTCCTCACTCACTAACAACTCCTCACTCACTAACAACTCCTCACTCACTAACAACTCCTCACTCACTAACAACTCCTCACTCACTATCAACTCCTCACTCACCAACAACTCCTCACTCACTATCAACTCCTCACTCACTAACAACTCCTCACTCACTAACAACTCCTCACTCACTAACAACTCCTCACTCACTAACAACTCCTCACTCACCAACAACTCCTCACTCACTAACAACTCCTCACTCACTAACAACTCCTCACTCACTAACAACTCCTCACTCACTAACAACTCCTCACTCACTATCAACTCCTCACTCACTAACAACTCCTCACTCACCAACAACTCCTCACTCACTATCAACTCCTTACTCACTATCAACTCCTCACTCACTATCAACTCCTCACTCACTAACAACTCCTCACTCACTAACAACTCCTTACTCACTATCAACTCCTCACTCACTAACAACTCCTCACTCACTAACAACTCCTCACTCACTATCAACTCCTCACTCACTATCAACTCCTTACTCACTATCAACTCCTCACTCACTAACAACTCCTCACTCACTAACAACTCCTCACTCACTAACAACTCCTCACTCACTAACAACTCCTTACTCACTATCAACTCCTCACTCACTAACAACTCCTCACTCACTAACAACTCCTCACTCACTAACAACTCCTTACTCACTATCAACTCCTCACTCACCAACAACTCCTCACTCACTATCAACTCCTCACTCACTAACAACTCTTTACTCACTAACAACTCCTTACTCACTAACAACTCCTCACTCACTAACAACTCTTTACTCACTAACAACTCCTCTACTCACTAACAACTCCTCACTCACTAAAAACTCCTCACTCACCAACAACTCCTCACTCACTAACAACTCCTTACTCACTAACAACTCCTCACTCACTAACAACTCCTCACTCACTAACAACTCCTCACTCACTAACAACTCCTCACTCACTAACAACTCCTCACTCACTAACAACCTCCTCTCACTCACTAACAACTCCTCACTCACCAACAACTCCTCACTCACTAACAACTCCTCACTCACTAACAACTCCTCACTCACTATCAACTCTTTACTCACTAACAACTCCTCACTCACTAACAACTCTTTACTCACTAACAACTCCTCACTCACTAACAACTCCTCACTCACTATCAACTCCTCACTCACTAACAACTCCTCACTCACTAAACAACTCTTACTCACTAACAACTCCTCACTCACTAACAACTCCTCACTCACTAACAACTCCTCACTCACTAACAACTCTCACTCACTAACAACTCCTTACTCACTAACAACTCCTCACTCACTATCAACTCCTCACTCACTATCAACTCCTCACTCACTATCAACTCCTCACTCACTATCAACTCCTCACTCACTAACAACTCCTCACTCACTAACAACTCCTCACTCACTATCAACTCCTCACTCACTATCAACTCCTCACTCACTAACAACTCCTCACTCACTATCAACTCCTCACTCACTATCAACTCCTCACTCACTATCAACTCCTCACTCACTATCAACTCCTCACTCACTATCAACTCCTCACTCACTAACAACTCCTCACTCACTATCAACTCCTCACTCACTATCAACTCCTCACTCACTAACAACTCCTCACTCACTAACAACTCCTCACTCACTATCAACTCCTCACTCACTATCAACTCCTCACTCACTATCAACTCCTCACTCACTATCAACTCCTCACTCACTAACAACTCCTCACTCAACTATCAACTCCTCACTCACTATCAACTCCTCACTCACTAACAACTCCTCACTCACTATCAACTCCTCACTCACTATCAACTCCTCACTCACTAACAACTCCTCACTCACTATCAACTCCTCACTCACTATCAACTCCTCACTCACTAACAACTCCTCACTCACTAACAACTCCTCACTCACTATCAACTCCTCACTCACTAACAACTCCTCACTCACTAACAACTCCTCACTCACTATCAACTCCTCACTCACTAACAACTCCTCACTCACTAACAACTCCTCACTCACTAACAACTCCTCACTCACTAACAACTCCTCACTCACTAACAACTCCTCACTCACTAACAACTCCTCACTCACTAACAAACTCCTCACTCACTAACAACTCCTCACTCACTAACAACTCCTCTCTCACTAACAACTCCTCACTCACTAACAACTCCTCACTCACTAACAACTCCTCACTCACTAACAACTCCTCACTCACTAACAACTCCTCACTCACTAACAACTCCTCACTCACTAACAACTCCTCACTCACTAACAAACTCCTCACTCACTAACAACTCCTCACTCACCTAACAACTCCTCACTCACTAACAACTCCTCACTCACTAACAACTCCTCACTCACTATCAACTCCTCACTCACTATCAACTCCTCACTCACTAACAACTCCTCACTCACTACAACTCCTCACTCACTAACAACTCCTCACTCACTAACAACTCCTCACTCACTAACAACTCCTCACTCACTAACAAACTCCTCACTCACCTAACAACTCCTCACTCCCAACAACTCCTCACTCACTAACAACTCCTTACTATAACAACTCCTCACTCACTATCAACTCCTCACTCACTATCAACTCCTCACTCACTAACAACTCCTCACTCACTAAACAACTCCTTACTAACAACTCCTCACTCACTAACAACTCCTCACTCACCAACAACTCCTCACTCACTAAACAACTCCTTACTCACTAACAACTCCTCACTCACCAACAACTCCTCACTCACTAACAACTCCTCACTCACTAACAACTCCTTGCTCACTAACAACTCCTTACTCACTAACAACTCCTTACTCACTAACAACTCCTTGCTCACTAACAACTCCTCACTCACTAAACTCACCAACAACTCCTCACTCACTAACAACTCCTCACTCACTAACAACTCCTCACTCACCAACAACTCCTCACTCACCAACAACTCCTCACTCACTAACAACTCCTCACTCACTAACAACTCCTTACTCACTAACAACTCCTTACTCACTAACAACTCCTTGCTCACTAACAACTCCTCACTCACTAACAACTCTCACTCACTAACAACTCCTCACTCACCAACAACTCCTTACTCACTAACAACTCCTTGCTCACTAACAACTCCTCACTCACTAACAACTCCTCACTCACTAACAACTCCTTACTCACCAACAACTCCTCACTCACTAACAACTCCTCACTCACTAACAACTCCTCACTCACTAACAACTCCTTACTCACTAACAACTCCTTACTCACTAACAACTCCTCACTCACTAACAACTCCTCACTCACTAACAACTCCTCACTCACTAACAACTCCTTGCTCACTAACAACTCCTCACTCACTAACAACTCCTCACTCACTAACGAACTCCTCACTCACCAACAACTCCTCACTCACTAACAACTCCTCACTCACTAACAACTCCTCACTCACTAACAACTCCTTGCTCACTAACAACTCCTTACTCACTAACAACTCCTCACTCACTAACAACTCCTCACTCACCAACAACTCCTCACTCACTAACAACTCCTCACTCACTAACAACTCCTCACTCACTAACAACTCCTTACTCACTAACAACTCCTCACTCACTATCAACTCCTCACTCACTATCAACTCCTCACTCACTAACAACTCCTCACTCACTATCAACTCCTACTCACTAACAACTCCTCACTCACTAACAACTCCTCACTCACTATCAACTCCTCACTCACTATCAACTCCTCACTCACCAACAACTCCTCACTCACTATCAACTCCTCACTCACTAACAACTCCTCACTCACTAACAACTCCTCACTCACTATCAACTCCTTACTCACTATCAACTCCTTACTCACTAACAACTCCTTACTCACTATCAACTCCTTACTCACTAACAACTCCTCACTCACTAACAACTCCTCACTCACTATCAACTCCTACTCACTATCAACTCCTCACTCACTAACAACTCCTCACTCACTATCAACTCCTTACTCACTATCAACTCCTCACTCACTAACAACTCCTCACTCACTATCAACTCCTTACTCACTATCAACTCCTCTCACTAACAACTCCTTACTCACTACAACTCCTCACTCACTACAACTCCTCACTCACTAACAACTCCTCACTCACTAACAACTCCTCACTCACTATCAACTCCTCACTCACTAACAACTCCTTACTCACTAACAACTCCTCACTCACTAACAACTCCTCACTCACTAACAACTCCTCACTCACTAACAACTCCTCACTCACTAACAACTCCTCACTCACTAACAACTCCTCACTCACTAACAACTCCTCACTCACTAACAACTCCTCACTCACTAACAACTCCTCACTCACTAACAACTCCTCACTCACTAACAACTCCTCACTCACTAACAACTCCTCACTCACTAACAACTCCTCACTCACTAACAACTCCTCACTCACTAACAACTCCTCACTCACTAACAACTCCTCACTCACTAACAACTCCTCACTCACTAACAACTCCTCACTCACTAACAACTCCTCACTCACCTAACAACTCCTCACTCACTAACAACTCCTCACTCACTATCAACTCCTCACTCACTAACAACTCCTCACTCACTAACAACTCCTCACTCACTATCAACTCCTCACTCACTATCAACTCCTCACTCACTAACAACTCCTCACTCACTATCAACTCCTCACTCACTATCAACTCCTCACTCACTATCAACTCCTCACTCACTAACAACTCCTCACTCACTATCAACTCCTCACTCACTATCAACTCCTCACTCACTATCAACTCCTCACTCACTATCAACTCCTACTCACTATCAACTCCTCACTCACTATCAACTCCTCACTCACTAACAACTCCTCACTCACTATCAACTCCTCACTCACTATCAACTCCTCACTCACTATCAACTCCTCACTCACTAACAACTCCTCACTCACTATCAACTCCTCACTCACTATCAACTCCTCACTCACTATCAACTCCTCACTCACTATCAACTCCTTACTCACTAACAACTCCTCACTCACTAACAACTCCTTGCTCACTAACAACTCCTTACTCACTAACAACTCCTTACTCACTAACAACTCCTCACTCACTATCAACTCCTTACTCACCAACAACTCCTCACTCACTAACAACTCCTCACTCACTAACAACTCCTCACTCACTAACAACTCCTCACTCACTAACAACTCCTTCTCACAACAACTCATACTCACTAACAACTCCTCACTCACTATCAACTCCCTCACTCACCAACAACTCCTCACTCACTAACACTCATACTCACTAACAACTCCTACTCACACAACCAACTCACAACACTCCACAACAACCTACCACCACACTCCTCACTCACTAACAACTCCTACTCACCAACAACTCCTACTCACTAACACTCCTCACTCACTAACAACCCTCACTCACTAACAACTCCCTCACTAACAACTCCTCACTCACTATCAACTCCTCACTCACTAACAACTCCTCACTCACTAACAACTCCTCACTAACAACTCCTCACTCACAACACCTCCTCACTCACCTCAACCCCTCCACCAACCTCCACCACTAACAACTCCCCTCACTACAACCCCACTACCAACCTCCCACCTCCCTACAACCCCTCACTAACAACTCCTACTCACTAACAACTCCTACTCCCTAACAACTCCTCACTCACTAACAACTCCTCACTCACTAACAACTCCTCACTCACTAACAACTCCTCACTCACTAACAACTCCTCACTCACTAACAACCCTCACTCACTAACAACTCCTCCTCACTAACAACTCCTCACTCACTAACAACTCCTCACTCCCTAACAACTCCTCACTCACTAACAACTCCTCACTCACCACAACTCCTCACTCACTAACAACTCCTCTACAACTCCCACTCACACAACTCCTCACTCACTAACAACTCCTCACTCACAACAACTCCTCACTCACTAACAACTCCTCACTCACTAACAACTCCTCACTCACTAACACTCCTCACTCACTAACAACTCCTCACTCACCTAACAACTCCTTACTCACTAACAACTCCTCACTCACTAACAACTCCTACTCACTAACAACTCCTCACTCACTAACAACTCCTCACTCACCAACAACTCCTCACTCACTAACAACTCCTCACTCACTAACAACTCCTTACTCACTAACAACTCCTCACTCACTAACAACTCCTTACTCACTAACAACTCCTCACTCACTAACACTCCTCACTCACTAACAACTCCTACTCACCAACAACTCCTCACTCACTAACAACTCCTCACTCACTAACAACTCCTTACTCACTAACAACTCCTCACTCACTAACAACTCCTCACTCACTAACAACTCCTCACTCACTAACAACTCCTTACTCACTAACAACTCCTTACTCACTAACAACTCCTCACTCACTAACAACTCCTCACTCACTAACAACTCCTCACTCACCTAACAACTCCTTACTCACTAACAACTCCTCACTCACTAACAACTCCTTACTCACTAACAACTCCTCACTCACTAACAACTCCTCACTCACCTAACAACTCCTCACTCACTAACAACTCCTCACTCACTAACAACTCCTCACTCACCAACAACTCCTCACTCACTAACAACTCCCTCACTCACTAACAACTCCTCACTCACCAACAACTCCTCACTCACTAACAACTCCTCACTCACTAACAACTCCTTACTCACTAACAACTCCTCACTCACCAACAACTCTCACTCACAACAACTCCTCACTCACTAACAACTCCTCACTCACCAACAACTCCTCACTCACTAACAACTCCTCACTCACTAACAACTCCTACTCACAACAACTCCTCACTCACTAACAACTCCTCCTCACCTAACAACTCCTCACTCACTAACAACTCCTCACTCACCAACAACTCCTCACTCACTAACAACTCCTCACTCACTAACAACTCCTCGCTCACCAACAACTCCTCACTCACTAACAACTCCTCACTCACTAACAACTCCTTACTCACTAACAACTCCTCACTCACTACAACTCCTCACTCACTAACAACTCCTCACTCACTAACAACTCCTCACTCACTACACTCCTCCTCACCAACAACTCCTCACTCACTAACAACTCCTCACTCACTAAACAACTCCTTACTCACTAACAACCTCCTCACTCACTAACAACTACTCCTCCTCACCAACAACTCCTCACTCACTAACAACTCCTCACTCACTAACAACTCCTTACTCACTAACAACTCCTCACTCACTACAACTCCTTACTCACTAACAACTCCTCACTCACTAACAACTCCTTACTCACTAACAACTCCTCACACACTAACAACTCCTACTCACTAACAACTCCTCACTCACTAACAACTCCTCACTCACTAACAACTCCTTCTACCTCATCTACAACTCAAC